>NC_088375.1:44896696-45198035 GCF_037993035.2 Macaca fascicularis
AGGAAAAGAGGAAGTCAAATTGTCTCTGTTTGCAGATGACATGATTGTATATTTAGAAAACCCCATTGTCTCAGCCCAAAATTTCCGTAAGCTGATAAGCAACTTCAGCAAAGTCTCAGGATACAAAATCAATGTGCAAAAATCACAAGCATTCCTATACACCAATAACAGGCAGACAGCCATTCACAATTGCTACTAAGAGAATAAAACACCTAGCAATACAACTTACAAGGGATGTGAAGAACCTTTTCAAGGAGAACTACAAACCACTGCTCAATGAAATAAGAGAGGACACAAACATATGGAATAACATTCCATGCTCATGGGTAGGAAGAATCAATATCATGAAAATGGCCATAATGCCCAAAGTAATTTTTAGAGTTAATGCTATCCCCATCAAGCTACCACTGACTTTCTTCTTCATAGAACTGGAAAAAACTACTTTAAACTTCATGTGGAATGAAAAAGGAGTCCATAAAGACAAGACAATCCTAAGCAAAAAGAACAAAGCTGGAGGCATCATGCTACCTGACTTCAAACTATACTATGAGGTTACAGTAACCAAAACAGCATGGTACTGGTACAAAAACAGGCACATAGAACAATGGAACAGAACAGACACTTCAGAAATAACATCACACATCTACAACCCTCTGATCTTTGACAAACGTGACAAAAACAAGCAATGGGGAAAGGATTCCCTATTTAATAAATGGTGTTGGCAAAACTGGCTAGCCGTATGCAGAAAGCTGAAACTGGATCCCTTCTTTACACCTTATACAAAAATTAACTCAAGCTGTATTAAAGACTTAACATAACCCTTAAAATCATAAAAACCCTTGAAGAAAACCTAGGCAATACCATTCAGGACATAGGCATGGGCAAAGACTTCATGACTAAAACACCAAAAGCAATGGCAACAAAAGACAAAAGTGACAAATGGGATCTAATTAAACTAAAGAGCTTCTGCACAGCAAAAGAAACTGTCATCAGAGTGAGCAGTTAACCTACAAAATGGGGGAACATTTTTGCAATCTACTCATCTGACAAAAGGCAGCAGCACAGAATCCACAAAGAACTTAAACTAATTTAAAAGAAAAAAAGAAACAACCCCATCAAAATTGGGTGAAGCATGTGAACAGACACTTCTCCACAGAAGACATTTATGCAGCCAACAAACATCTGAAATAAAACTCATCATCACTGGCCATTAGAGAAATGAAAATCAAAACCACAATGGCATGATACCATCTCATGCCAGTTAGAATGTTGATCATCAAAAAGTCAGAAAATATCAGATGCTGGAGAGGATGTGGAAAAGTAGGAATGCTTTTACACTGTTGGTGGGATTGTAAATGACTTCAACCATTGTGGAAGACAGAGTGATGATTCCTCAAGGATCTACAACTAGAAATACCATTTGACCCAGCAATCCCATTACTTTGGTTATATACCAAAAGTATTATATTATATTTGAGTATATACCCAAAGTAATGAGATTATAAATCATTCTGCTATAAAGACACATGCACACGTATGTTTATTGAGGCACTGTTCACAATTGCAAAGACTTGGAACCAATCCAAATGCCCATCAATGATAGACTGGATAAAGAAAATGTGGCACATATACACCATGGAATACTATGCAGCCATAAAAAAGAATGAGTTCATGTCCTTTGCAGGGACATGGATGAAGATGGAAACCATCATTCTCAGCAAACTATCACAAGATCAGAAAACCAAACACCACATGTTCGCACTCACAAATGGGAGTTGAATAATGAGAACACATGGACACAGGGAGGGGAACATCACACACTGGGGCCTTTGGGGGGTGGGGGCCTAGGGGAGGAATAGCATTAGGAGAAATATGTAATGTAGATGACGGAATGATGGGTGCAGCAAACCACCATGGCACATGTATACCTATGTAACAACCCTGCACATTCTGTACTTGCACCCCAGAACTTAAAGTATGATTAAAGAAAAAAAAAGACACTTGTAATGATTACATTGGGTCCACCCAGATCATCCAGGAAAATCTTCCTTTGTTAAGGTCAGGTAATTAGCAACATTAATTTCCTATTGCCATGCAACATAACAAGTGACAGAGATTAGGACTTGGGCGTTCTTGTTGGGGCCATTTTTCTGCCCAACACAGCCATATACATAGCAAGAATTTTAAAATATTAACTATTGTAACATTTTTAAAAATGCAGATGTATGGTTATTTTTCTGTAAAGGTTCATGGTTTTAATAAACTCAAACAATCACTAGTAATATAAATAAATTATTATTTGTAGAAATAAAGTATGTAAGTTAGAAAATAATATCAGGCCAGACATGGTGGCTCACACCTGTAATCCCAGCACTTTGGGAAGCCAAAGAGGGAGCATTCCTTGCGCCCAGGAGTTCAAGAGCAGCCTGGACAACATAGTGAGACCTTGTCTCTACCAAAATCAAAAAAATTAGCCAGGTGTGGTGATGCCTGCTTGTAGTCCTAGCTACTTGGGAGGCTGAAGTGGGAGGATCACTTGAGTCTGGGAGGTCAAGATCACAGTGAGCTATGATTGCACCACTGCACTCAAGCTGGAGTGACAGAATGAGGATCTCTCAAAAAAAGTATACATTAAAATGAGTAATAAAAAGTGAATGATATAAAATTGTCACATATTATGTATGACTAGACTGGATCCAAAGTGATTTGTATTTCTCTTGGAGGAGTACCGTTTTAATTGAAAAATTGTCAAGAGCATTTTCTCTCTGTCCAATTTTGGCCCCATTCCATTGCAAACACAATTAATGGGAAATAGATAAATATTATTGGAGTTAATAGAGAAGTATAATATGCATATCTGTATTGTTATATTCAAGATCAAAAAGTCCCTGTTATTAAGTTAGGAAGGGGAGCTAACACAAGTCTCTACTATATTCTGGACCCAATGTCAGGTGCTCCACTGGTGGCTTCATTCTCACCCAAAGTCACATGTGGTTCAGAGGTAATTGTCCTGTTTTATGGATAAGAAATCTGAAATTTAGAAAAGTTGACCACATTGATAAAATTTATACAGCTAGTTAATTCATGAGACTAGCCTATTGACCACCCTTTTCTCATTCAAAAGTCTTTGTTTTCTCCCCACAGTTGACTTCCTCTCTAAACTACAGCTTATACTGTATTGGTTTCCCATCTGTACCATGAGATTTCTCATAAAACATTGCTTAGTCTCCATGTAGCCTGTAACATTTATAACAGAAACACACAATCTATAATATGACATTTTAGACAGTTGTGACGTCATTTTCTAATGTCCCATTAAGTTAGCAGAAACTACTATTTTAAAGACAATATTTTCCATTCAGTAGTTGGCATATTTACAATTTTCAGTCAATGCATGTTTTTAATTTCGTACCATATGATTCTGAAGTAACAATTTCAGGCCAGTGATATTTGTCTTTGTCTCCTCCTTAATGAACTGAATGTTTCCAAAAACGTGAAATAAGGTACCTGTGTTGCTAAGAAAGATAAAGTCATTTCATCTACAGAAAATATTCTTACTATCCTAAAAGACTGGAATTAGTGGGAAGTGACCCACAGGAGTGATTAAATTCAGGTTGGTCAAACTTGACAATTGGTTCTCTTTAAGCACAAACAAGTACTTAAGATTCTTTTTCCTTTTATTTCCTCTCCCTTACACTTATTCATATTGTATAATCATAACAGTTTCCCTATACTTGAAGAAATTTGACCTAGATTTTGAGCTCCCTAAAAGAAAATTCTGGGCCCGGCGTGGTGGCTCATGCTTGTAATCCCAGCACTTTGGGAGGTCGAGGCTGGCGGATCACTTGAGGTCAGCAGTTCGAGACCAGCCTGGCCAGCATGGTGAAACCCTGTCTCTACTAAAAATACAAAAAGTAGCCAGATGTGGTGGCATGCGTCTATAATCCCAGCCTCTCAGGAAGATGAGGCAGGAGAATTGCTTGAACCCAAGGGAAGCAAAGGTTGCTGTGAGCTGAGATGGTGCCACTGTACTCCACCCTGGGTGACAAAGTGAGAATCCATCGAAAAAAGAAGGAAGGAAGGAAGGAAGGAAGGAAGGAAGGAAGGAAGGAAGGAAGGGAGGGAGGGATGGAGGGAGGGAGGGAGGGATGGAGGGAGGGAGGGAGGGAGAGAGGGAGGGAGGGGGGAGGGGGGAGGGGGGAAGGGGGGGAGGGGGGAGGAAGGAAGGAAGATTTATATTTCTGTTTTATTATCATGTTGCTTGACATGGGATTATAGTAGTATTATGATTGGGATAAACATTTAACAGATGCATTTTAAAGGATTTTAACAGGCTCATTACTTCCCTCTTATCTTAAAGACCTTTGTTTTCATAATAAATATTTTAATAAAGTTATGACAAAGAATGATAGTGACTAGTATCCAGAGCTTCCTTCAGCTTTCTTTGAGCCTATTCTCCATCCTTCACTAGCTCTCTTTCAGAAGACCCAAGGCAAGCAAAGTGGCTAGAGATGTAAATTACCTCTTTATAGCATGGAGTTATGGTAAGGAAAAATGAGGTGAAGTTTTGAATTACTGTGTAAATTATTTGTAGGCAAATCAACAAAAATTTTAAATAGTTCAGTGAGAAAAAGCAATATACACAAAAATGGTTTTTTTTTTTTAAATGTGAATGTGTCTTATCTGTTTTAGCAACGATACTTCCTAATCATAAAATGTCTTCATAGAACTGCAGGAGACAGAAAAGTGTGACTTCTTCATAGTTTCACAAGAACACCTTTGGAATTCATATGTAATTGACTTAAACTGTAAAGACAAGAGGTCATTTTCTCTTTTCCATGTCTTTTGCAATGTTTATTGAGTTCATTACATAGGAAGACAAGAGTTTCAAATATTATTTTTGGAGAAAAGCAGAATATCACTATCAGATAATTTTCCATCAACATTGATTATTATACTGAAATTCTCTCTAGACATGGATTGTCACAGAGAAAAGAGATAAATGTGAATTAAATATTGTTAAAGTGTTAAATGTTAAAGTCGTGCAATCAGAATGAGGGATGTATTGGAGGTTCATTAATTTAAGCATTGGCTTTCCGGAATCAAAAGAGCTGTTTTCAATAATTCATCTTTACTATTGCCTCAGACTCTTATATCTTCTGTTTATTAATTAGGAACAGAATTACACTTATTTACTCTTTGATCATTTCATCTTTTTCTTGGTTTCTTACTGAATCTCCATAATATGGGATGCTTGCCAGAATGTTGATGCTGGCTCAGGGGCATTACCCGTGTAACAGATCATCTAATAAAGTCTAGATGATCCGGGATTTATAGAGAAGAAATCGAGTAAGGAGGAAAGGTCAGTGGATAGGTAGGAGAAAATTTTCTCTAACATTTGTCTTAGTCAACACACTAATTTTAGAGTTTGGGTAGGAGCATCTATGCCTAGTTCTCAGGTTGCCAGGCAGGACATAACAGTGTCACATCTCCTTAGCTTCTGCAAGACATGCTGAACATTCCCAAAGTGGGATTTTGACCTTATCCTTGATAGAGATTATACCTTAGTAAAGGAGGAGCTGAACAGTTTTGCTCTTTTCTCTATCATATGTTCACACTAATTATCTTTTCAAAAAAGACATCCTACTCTCTTTTGTTTATTTTCCCAGTTCATAAATAGCTTTAAAAAGATTTTTGTTATCCTTAAATTTTTAAATAAGTCTGAGTTGATTTTAAGCTTGTTTATTTCTCTTGACACTGTGGCCCTTTTGTGTAATCATACTTGATCTTACAGCCATCTTTCCAACAGTTGTATAGACAATTAAACATTCTGAGTTTATCATAAAGCTCTCTCTCATTTGCATTAATTTAAGTGCCTTATTTTTTTCTTCTTCACTGGAATAATTCGTGATTATATTAACATGACTTTTACAGCCTTCAGGTATTCCTGACTTATCAATATTTTTAAGACACACAGAACGTAGCGTCATAAATATATTTCCTGGAATGTTTTAATGATTTATTATTATAAAATTATTTATTTTTATTATTGATTGAGCTACACATGTTGTATGAAGTTATGAAAAAAAGTCAAGTAGAGATAGAGCCAATGAACAGTAGTAGTAGTGGTGGTGGTGGTGGTGGTAGTAGTAGTAGTAGTAGATGTTCACTATAACCAGTTCTCCAAGGGTGGGAAAACTACAGATGGGTAGCATTTCTTAAATTCCTTGACATAAATACTCCCACTATGTCCAAGCTTAGATGGCCAGCACTGCATCACTGAACAGGGCGTAGGAAGGAGATGAGAACAATTGGTCCAGGGGAGCTGGTATGAGTTGGCACCAGCATACACTTCTGTTCACTTCAATAACAGTGGTTTCACGCCCAGTACCCTCTTAGTGCTTAGAGTCCTCTCTGCAGAAGTGACAACTCTGCACCCTGTTAGCTGTTCAATCCGGTGTTTAGGCATCATTAAAAAAAATTTATTAATAAGAATTGACAACTATTTTTTATTTATCTATTTTAGACATTAAACGCTGACTTCTTATTTTGGTACAGAAGGATTGAATTCTCTAATGCTGCCATCCCTTTTTTATTTCCTTATGCCTTGTTTTTAGTGTTGCTGAGTGACAGTTTTTATTTGAATCAATATTAAATTTTAATTTACTATGTTATGAGTATGAAATCACACTGAATATTGTATACTATTATTACTTATTTTTCTCTTTTTTCTGAAGTTAATGATTACCCTTTTTAAAATAAATGTGTATAGTTTTGTACCTATTGCTATTTTTTTCCACAACTTCCAATAGCTTCTCATCATAACTTTTCAAATATTATGATTTGCAATCTGACAGTTTCAAAGTATTTTTGGAGCCATTTCTCCTGGAGTCTTCTTCTTCTATTTGGACTGTCTATTCTCTAGTCTTACTGAACAACTTTCTTTCTGGGACACTCCTTGCTGTAACGGTAAAAACTCTCTTTGTTTTTCTCTTAGTTGGTGTATATATTTCTGCCATTTGATAGATCTTATGTATATGTCTTTATTAGATCTCTTTCTTTCTCACTCCCTGTCATTGGACCACATTCACTTAAGGCTTCATCCAAAGAAAAAAGCAGAAAACGACAGAGACATGGTATTGATGACCTTAATATATTTACCTTGAGTCAGCTGCTTAACACCACGCTCTCATTGCCAAGTTCTCACTTGTCTTTTTCAATTGCCTTAACATCACTCTTGAGGAGAATACTTTAATTTCTTCCCAGGTTCTTTGCCCCTGTTTTCCGATTATCCAGTATTTTTCTCGATATTCTCCATCTTTTTGTGGAACATATCTTCTAACCGTTTTTTTTTTTTTGACAAAGGGAGATAAATATTTTGAAATTATATATATATGAAAATGTCTTTATTCTACTCTCTGATTTAATTGATGGCTTAGACATAGAGCTGTGTACTAAAAATCATGTTCTATCAAAATTTTGGTGGTACTTTTCAATTGTCTTCTCTGACTCACCTTTGGTTTCAAAAAGTCTGAAACCATTTTGATTCCTTTCTTTTTGTTTTTGACCTTGTACCTCCGGATATTTGTAACATACCCCATGCTACACCATTGCTCTGAATTATCAAAATGATGTGCCTTGTTATAAATTGCCTTTCTTTCTTTACGCTGGGACCTCCATGGATTCTTGTGATGTAGCAGATTACATCCTCAAGATGAGGGAAATTTCCCCAAGTTATTTCTTTGAGAATTTTCTTTTCTTCTTTTCTGACTTTTCACGTTATGTTCTAAGAGACTTTCTCAAATTTTATCATGTAGCTCTTCAATTTTCAATTTCTCTTCTCATGTTTTTAATTGCAAGAGCTCATCTTTTTTCTTTTCTCTGAATGATTCTCTATTATATCAATTTTTCTTTCTTAGATAAAATATCTTTATATATCTGAGGTCAGTAATAACATATTAAAAATTTTTTTCTCCCTGCATCATGTCTGTTTCCTCTAAGATTCTTTATCTCTTCATTTACCTTGGTTTCTGTATCACATGTTAAAAAATGTTGCTCAAAAATCCAGTGATCCTTAAGTATCAACTCCTGTTAAACAATGAGGAACTGGAAAGCTGATTGGCAACTTTGAACCTGTAGATTGTGCTTATATCTAAAGACATCACTGGGAGGCATTTGTTGGCATGGGTGGGCCATTTGTTGAAGAAAGGTTAAGGTAGTATGGTTAAATATTTCTTCTTGAAGTTGTTAGATTCTCGCAGAAAATATTCTTTTCTCTTGCTTGCAGGGTGTGAAAGAAAAATAAATCTTGGGGCTCCAAAATCACTAAGTTAAAGGGAAGAGTCAAGCTAGGAGCTGCTTACAGCAAACCTGCCTCCCATTCTATTCAAAGTCACCCCTCTGCTCACTGAGATAAATGCATATCTGATTGCCTCCTTTGGAGAGGCTAATCCGAAACTCAAAAGAATGCAACCATTCATCTCTTATCTACCTATGATTTGGAAGCCCCCTCCCTGCTTCGAGTTATCCCACCTTTGCTTCAAGTTGTCCAGCCTTTTCTGGACGGAACCAGTTTTTATCTTACATATGTTGATTGATGTCTCATGTCTCCATAAAACGCTCTTAAAGCAACCTCATTGTCTGGGGTGATGCCCGAGGTTCCTTGTCTCACGGCCATAAAGATCGAGGAGGCAAATTCACAAAGGGTGAAGTTTAAAGCAGAAATTTAATAGGTGAAAGAAAGAGAATAGCTCTCTGGTACAGAGAGGGGTCCCGAAAAAACGGTTGCCGATTCACAGTTTGGATACAGAGGCTTTTGTAAGAAATCAATAGGGGGCTGGACATCTCATTTGCATAAGGTGTGCATTTCTGGTAATTCCACCCCATCCTCCTCCTGCATGGGCTCTTAGCTTGAGTTATTCCATGTCGTTTTGTTACCCTTACTGTGCATATGTCAGGGGGTTGAATTTTCCCTTGCAGGGATGCCTGGACAAGTGTCTTATGTAGTCTCTCTTGTCTGTGTGGCTGTGGGGATATCTTAGGCAAGCCCCTGGTTAAGTTCCCTTATCTGTGCCTGCAACTTGATTTTTCAGGCTTTTCCTTTGTTTGAAAGAATTTAACCAAGGACTCACCTTAAGAATCTGCCTCACCAGTTTCTTCCTTTCTCCTGTCTCACTCTAACCATCTTGGGCACATGTCATCAGAACCTCCTTAGCCTATGTCATGGGCATGTGTCCTCAACATTGGCAAAATAAACTTTCTAAATTAACTGAAACTTGTCTCCGATTTTCAGGGTCACAAGGGTAATTGGCAGCCAGTGTTTTTTGAGCCCTGTAAGGGAATAGGCAAGTCAGAGAGGAGGTGGAAGAGGTCTCAGCATTCAGCATCCAGTCTGCATACGTTTACTTTTCTGTTTGGTGATGGTATTCCCACCCTCAGTCACTAAGGGTTTTCATAGCCCACAAAACCTCAGTTTTTGCCTCTCCAGAGAATGATGTGCAAATGTCTGCTGAGATAAAACCAGGCGGTCAGTTAGTCAAGGTGTTGGAAAGAATTCTAGGCATCTAGTTTCTTAAATAACTTCCAACTGATTCTCTTTAGTTTAATTCTTCCTCCCAGTTATTCTGTGATTCTCAATGTCCCCTGTTCCTGAACCTCCTGGAAATTCTGTGTATGGATTGGGTTGTCTCTTGGCTTTTGTCATTGCTGGTTTAGGATTTGGCTTTTTGCTTTTGTTTTGCTTTGTTTTGTTCTTTCCTGATAGGTCAGTTAGAACTTGTATATCTGCTTTTCAGAATCTAAACGTTTGATGCTGTTGCCTCTTCTCTGTTCCCTCCATTCTTGCAGGTTTATGTCTAGTTAAAAAAATTCATTTATTGAAGTTTTAGTGGGGTTTGTAGAGGGAAGAGATTAGATGCATGTTTAAATCTGCCATCTGTATTCTGAAGTCTTCTCTTTGAACTTTTGGAAATCTGCTTTTCTAAAGCATAGAGCATATTCTGGTGAGACCCAGGTCTCCCACCTGATGATCACAGATTCTAAGAGTGCATGTTCATCACATCCCAGAGTTCCTGTCATTTCTACCTCACTGAGTCCGTTCTCTGTGTTTACTTGTATTGTAGCCATGGTAACAGTTCCCCTCATTACTTACTCAAACTTCAGAGAGATAAAAGAGAAGGAGTCATAGCATCTTTGTGCAAAATATGCTTCATTTTCTGGGAAAAGGCTTGTTTCAGAAGAGGAGACAGTGGTGATTCACGGAAGATATGAGGGAATGGCACACAGTAATTTCTGCTGATTACAGAGAGGTTAAGAACCTCCCACAACCAACAACAACTTTGCTGGTGTGAATGCTGGCTAGTAGTTTTCTTTGGGACTTAATCGCAAAAGATGCTTCTCACTGTAGAGAACTGAGCAGTACGTATGCAAAGAATTATAAAGATATATGGATCTGCTTCTATCCAAATTATACTTGAGGTAAAGAGGAAATCCTTTCCTAATTCTGCAAACTTTAGGAAATGTAGAGCATTATTTTCTGGTGCCTTAGGAGAGAAAAATAATTCCTAAACATTAAAAAACTTTGAATAACATTTCCCCTCACCCAACACTTCTATAACCTATACCCTTGTCACTTGGGTGAACCAGGGGTGCCCAGTGAAACTTTGCCCAGCCTCGGACTGGGAGCACATGCCGGTCAACTCTCCAGAGCATCTTAATAGGACCTTAATGATATGTGGACTCTAAAATGACCAACTTCTCAAAACAGAAGGGAAAATGCTGGTAGCAGGGCCTGAGATGTGGGGGAAATGGGAACATATTGGTCAAATGGTATAAACTTTCAGTTATGAGTTCTGGACATTTAATGTACAGCATGGTGACTATAGTTAATATAGTATCATATACTTGAAAATTGCTATCAGAGTAGACCTTAAGTGTTCCTGACACACAAACACAATGGTAGCTATGTGAGTTTACAGATATGTTGACTAACTTCATTGTGGTACTCATTTCCCAATGTATGTGTATATGTATATCAAATTATCACATTGAATGTGTACAATTTTTATTTGTCAATTATACCCCAATATAACTGAAAAAAAAAATTGTCCTTAACTTGTCTATTCTTCCTAATGAAAATAAACTATATTCTACCATAGATAGGTTGTTTTTTATGTACCAATTATTTTCTGTATAGAAAATAAGAGAGTGAAACTGTAATTTCCATTTTGTGGTCATGTCTATGTTAGCTGCAATCTGATAGAATAGTGATATTGTTTGAATATTTGTCCCCTACAAATCTCACATTGAAACTTGACCCCCAGTGTTGGAGGTGGTACCTAGTGGAAGGTGTTTGGGTTATGGGAGTGAATCTCTCATGAATGGCTTAGCACCTTCTTTGAGTCGATGAATGAGTTCTTGCTCTATTAATTCATGTGACAGCTGGTTGTTTAAAAAAGCCTGGCATGGGCGTGGTGGCGGGCGCCTGTAGTCCCAGCTACTCGGGAGGCTGAGGTAGGAGAATGGCGTGAACTCGGGAGGCAGAGCTTGCAGTAAGCCAAGACTGCGCCACTGCACTCCAGCCTGGGTGACAGCAAGACTCTGTCTCAAAAAAAAAAAAGTCTGGCATATCCTTTCTCTCCTGCTCTCTCTCTCTCTTTTCATGTGACAAGTTGGCTTCCTCTCCCCTTCCGGCATGATTGAAAGCTTCCTGAAGCCCTCACAAGAAGCAGATGCTGGAGCAATGTTTCTTGTACAGCCTGCAGAACCACAAGCTAAATAAGCCTCTTTTCTTTATAAATTACCATGTCTCAGGTACTTACTTCATAGAAATGCCACACAGACTAATACAAATAGTAATTTTAGTTTTTAATCATTAATTTCCTCAGCCTCTTCATCTGGAGCTAGTCAAAGTCCATTGTTCCTTTGCATGCTCCAAAATCATGCGAGAACTCAGAATGTTATCATAACCCTCTTATTTTTCTCCACACAGATTGTGAGCAACCTCCTTCTCTCTCTCAGTTTCTGTCATCACTGAGGTAGATTCACAGCTCTCACGTTCTCTCACTGTGAACCACTCTCTTGTCTAATGCCCCTTCAGGTTCTGCACTAGCATTTGAGTTCTTGCCTTAGAACTTTATAAGCACATTTTATACTCCACAAAGAAGAAACTATGCCCACAAATACAGTGGAGGAAAGTATTGACTTTGAAATCAAGCTTTAAATTCTGCCAAGAAAGGAAGTGTGACTAAGTATGACTGGTATATGTCCTCGAACAGGTCACTTCCTATTCCTAAAACTCAGTTTCAAATCACATCGCTCTTCATCTAGCAAACACAGGCAGACAATAGTAGCTAAAATTAACATTTCAAAATGATAATATAAATTGACAAATATTATAATATAATATTTTAAAAGTAAATAAATAGGATCCACATTCTTTCAACAGACTGAAAAGTAAAGGTAATTTTTATTTTGTCTCCTTGGGTTAAACTGGCAGGCAATACATTTCATTCGCTGTGACCAATGTGTAGAACTATTTGGCTTGTGAAATATGAGCATGCGTTTGAAAGTTGCATGTGTCAAGAAACACATTCATTACTGCTAATGGAGTTCAAGCTAAGTATCTTTTTAATGGTCAGGCTTGAAGCCTTTTCATTAAAGGATTTACTGTCTCATCAATTGCAAAATGAATAGCTATGCATTGTTTCCAAATAACTAATAATGATCAACATCTTAGATAAAAATTTAGTCAACCCAATGTGCCCAATCGTGAGAAAAGATAACATTAGCATTTAACTTTAAAACGACATTTTATTCTATCACTAGCAGATCATCACAGTTAAAATTTAATTCATTTCTTACCTGGTCATGGTGAAAATACAAGATAATGACCTATAAGATGGCAAGTCACAGTAGAGAAGTAGGGAGGAGAAGAACCAGATAAACATGAGGGCAAAACCTAAAACATTGAATTGAATCTTTTCTTAGGTTGTTTTTAGGAGTTTAGTAATTGAGAGTGTTGCCTGATATTGAGAAAGGAAGCTGTATAGATTAACTGCTTACTGTATCCCAGTCATGAGGACAAAAAGCAGAATAAGACTTAGACATTATCCTTGAAAACTCACTATTTAGTAAAATGAATGACTGTGAATCAGAATGATAGATGCAAGAACTCATTGTACCTGAGTTTCAGGTATATTGTGGAACAAAAAGGGAGCTTTCCATGCCGAGGTATTCATGTCGGCTTTCATAAGGATTCTGAAGGAATGGTGTTTAATAATGCAATTAAATAAACTAATTTAGTGGAAAGATATGTTAACATGTAAGAGGGAGGAAAACACGTTTGAAGAATTATCATTGTGAACTGCTTTGAAACTGTTAAGCAACCAGCACTGCAGAAAAGAATTCAAGAATGATGATTACATGCACTTTTCTTGGTTTCCCTTTGACAATTTCTTGCTAGCAATGATGTCAAACAAAAATTTAATTTCTATTTGGACTCATTGTTTTACATATGGCTGCTTGGTACTGCCAAGCAGAGCTAATGACTGAATATTGCTGAGAAAACCACGCTGACTGGCAAAGCATTCATCCCGAAAGCTTTGCTCTTAAAGCACTACACTTTCTCCAGACCTACAGTTCCTTTGTGTCTCAAATACTTACTTCATCTTTTCTCTGTTTCTTCTTACATCTCTAGCCCTATTTTTTTTTCTTCATTCTGTCTTTTTCTTTGCTACACTTCTATCTCTGGTTACCTATTTACCACTTGTTTCTTGCCTCCATATTTGACATATTATCCTCTATGTGTCCTGCTCAGGAGAAGCCTGGTAAGATAATTACACAAGATGGGCAATGAACAGGAGGCTGTACTGTGTCCCTCTGCTACATCCAACCACATCCCCCAACTGTGCTGTCCTAGCCCTCCAGTGTCCCTTAACTTGGGCTAAGGACAGAAAGAGAACAATCAATACCACTCAAATTGTTGAAGGTGGGGAGAATAGAGGTAAAGCTTTGCCTACTGCCTAGATAAGTATACAGTTACCCCGATGTCTATCTCCTTTATTCGACTTTTCTCTCTCTTTGTATACTTTTATTTTCTTCCCTTTTAGAATCATTGTAAAATCTGCCTTTAAAGAAAATCAAAAGTAAGATCACAGCCTTCTCACATATTGCTCCACTTTTGCAGGTCCCCTGACATTAAAGAAAGTGTCAGCACCAATCTTTTCTTCTGGAATCATTGATTTTTTAATCCCATATTCTTTCACCCACAGCTACTAATTGCAGCTGTCTGTCACTCTGGGTTGGAGAGGGGAACAAAGGCTATCATTTCAGTCAGTGAATTTGATGACATGCAAGGCTGCAAAGAGGCACCCTGATTGAATTCTGCATTCAGCCAATTTTTCCAGTGACCACATTTTAGATTTACCTGACCAGCTACGTGCCAACCAGTTTAGTTCAATGAAGACACACAAAGCATGCATAACCTTGTGGTATGCCTCTTCTTTTTCCCCTGTTTGCTTTATCTCTGGGAGTTCTCTGTGTATCACCTTTATTGTCAGCACTTTAACTCTCCGTTTCTTTCAGCTTGTGTTTCACACAGGAGATATGAAATAAAAATCAGAATTATTACATAAACAAAGCTTCATTGAAGTTCTTTTGTACGTATTTTTCATTTACTGAAAGCAGGGGGTGCTATATGCAAAGAAATCAGCTAAAGTAAGCAGGTAGAATTTCCAAAGACAGGCACCTGAAGACATTTATAGTGTTCCATTATAGAAATGCTTTAAAATGTATCATTTCTTCCAGGTTCTGCCAAATGTACAATGATGCATGTCCTTACTGAGATATACAGACAGCAAATGTCACACACATATTCTTCTCATCGAAGAAGCAATGTGTTGTAACTAATAATGATTTCTCCAAATCACAGACTAATTGGTGTGCAATTAATTTAGCATATCTCAAACAC
Source organism: Macaca fascicularis (assembly GCF_037993035.2). NCBI lineage: Eukaryota > Metazoa > Chordata > Mammalia > Primates > Cercopithecidae > Macaca > Macaca fascicularis. The sequence goes on from NC_088375.1 coordinate 44,911,665, forward strand.
AGCGGAGTATCCTCCACCTGAGTTCACTTATAGTAATAAAACATTTTGTAGAGAGTATTATTGCTCGGTTTTGCAGATACTACCTTTCTCAATAAAGACTCTATTCCTCCATTAGCTAGATAAATAAGAAGTTAGAGAAAATTGACAAGAAAAAAATTTTTTAAAAACATAATCTCTCTACTTTTCCTTCCAAATAACTGACATCTTTTGAATTTTTTTCTTCAAATGGTTAAAATTTTTAAATATCTCACTATATAATTTGAAACAGATAAGAGGAAAAATAAAGTGCAATAAACACATAATTTGCAAGCACAAAAGGTAAAATGTAGTACAGGGTATTACATAATTTCAAAAGCTTTGGGAAAGAGCATAACTATGAACTTTGAAAAGTCAGTAGATATTGAAGTGTTTTGACAGGCCATATGGATAAAAAGCCTCAAGGACAGACAATTTGACTTGTTCAAAAAAAGGTATTATTTCTTTAAAACATTCACTTTCAATACTTTCCCATATTACAGTTATCTGCAGATCAAATTGTACAAGATAGATATGTAACACTTTAAAAAGCTTCTTTGCAGCAAGCAAAGTCCAACATCCAAAATGAATTATCCAAGATGAAGCATTCATTTTTAAGTGCTATGGTCTTGCCAGACATTCTGAAGATGCCAAAGTAAATTTGGATGTTTGGAGGGAATAAAAGAAGAAAAGTCAGAACAATGAGAATAAATTTCTGGGTCTAGTTCATAGATTCAACAATCTAAATGCAATGCAATATTTTTTCCAAAGTTCAAAATGTCAAGAAATTTGATAATTAAGGTCACCTATTAATAATGATCTAACCAACTAATATTGAGTTCATGATAAACAGGAATATGTACTTATTGGGGCACTTAGTATTTATTAAGTTTTTCTGTCTGCAGGACTACTTTAATACCTAGTGATAAATTCATTCAGTTGCTTACTTACCGAGGGACTGCACTAGAGCATAGAGCCACCAGCCTACTGAATCAACACTCCTGGAAAGTTGAAGCAAAACAAAACAAAACATCAGAGTAATAAAACAAGAGCAAAGAAAAAATAATGTTTACTTGTGGTGACTCTTGGCCAGGGTGCAAGAAAAAGATGCTGTGATTGCTACTGCTTTTAATTCCTGAAGTCTTCAGAACAATAATTCCCATCAAGACAAATCAAGAGGTATATCACATGTTATATCTTCAAACTATTTACCCATATGCCATAAAATGCATTTATTCCTGGATAAATGATAACTGAATGTGTCTACCTTATGAAACATCATGTTCACTCCTTTGAGAGTAGTAAAGGAAAATGGAAAGATAAATAAGACACATTTCATGTCCTCAAGGGTGTTTATAGCCTGATGGAAGAAACCAAATCATACAAGGGTCCAACCAAATAATACAACTGCATGACAGAGGAAAAGAAAAGCCTATTGGTGAATGTGACCTGATTAGAACAATTGAGGCATAGTGTGAAAACACACACACACACACACACACACACACACAGAAATCGTAGTTCTCTGGGTTTGATACAGGAGGCAGAAATAAATTATTTAGGCAGATAGTGAGGGCAACAGCGTTCTTGGCAGAATTTCCCTTCTAACAAAAAGCATCCCCCCAAATAATTTCTTTTCCAACAAAGAGCAGCCTGAAAATTGAGCGGGAAACATAGACAAGCAAGCTGGAAGCTCGTATAGTGGAATGTCGGCAGTTGTGCCAATAGAAAAGGGCTACCTTGGGGCCACGCATGTCCAACGTGGAGGCTCCATCTTCTCTTTTTTTGTTACCATGTATACAGTAATACAAGAAAGGGCAACATGGCACAGCTCAAACAGAAAACCCACCTGCATAATAAACGATGAGGTTGGGGGCTACCAGAGATTTGCACCCTATGCAAATGGCACACCTGCTCTAACCAGTCTTTTGTGGGCTATGTAAATCAGACACCGCCTCCCCACCAGCTCACCTATAAAAGCCCCTGCATTTCACCACAGATCCAGCGACCCATTTTTCCAGGACGCCTGTCTGCAGCAGAGAGCTACTCTCTTTCTTTAGCCTATAAACTTCTGCTCTCAATCTCTCTTCGTGTGTGTGTGCATCCTTGTTCTCCGTGGCTGTGAGACTACAAACCTCGGGTGTTATTCCAGACAATGAAGCCGTTTCAGGTTCAAGTATCAGCTCAGCATCTTAGTCCTGCAATCTTTGTGCTTTTTCTTAATCTCTCCGAGTCTATCTCATCAATAAAATAAAAATAAAGCTAGCTACTTTTCATTGTGTCATTATGAAGATTAATAAGAAATGTATGTAAATTCACTTATATAGATTGAGCATTCCTTATCTGAAAATCTGAAATGCTCCAAAATCAAAAAGTATAATATTGACATGATATCACAAGTGGAAAAATCTACACCTGACCTCATGTGACAGGTTGCAGTTAAAACACAGTCAAAACTTTGTTTCATGCACAAAATTATTTAAAATATAGTATAAAATTACCTTCAGACTATTTATATAAGGACTGTATGAAATATAAATAAATTTTGTGTTTAATCTTGGGTCCAGGTAGAAAGGAAAAACATTCCCTCATATAACTAATACTTATTGACCAGCTACTGCTCTAGGTACTGGAGCTATAATAGTGAACAAATAGACCTTCAATCACGGACCTTACATTCTAATGGGTCAGGAGGGAAAGTCAAGAATCAAAGCAGCAAGTGTGCTAGATAGTAATAAATAATGAAGAATGAAAGAAGTAAGAAAGGGGAAACAAATGTTTCGTGGAGATGTAAATTCTTATGTAGTCTGGGCAGGAAAGGATGCAGTGATAATTAACACTAGAATAAAAGTAAAAAGAATCGGAGGGAGAGACTTGTGCAGATACCTGGAAGAAGAGAATTCCAAGCACAGAGAATAACAAATGCAAAGCCCCAAGACAGAAGCAGCTGTTTGAGTAGAAGCATAGTTATCAGTGTTGATAGATGAAGCAAGTAAAAGAGACATAAATAGGCGATAAGGTTAAAGAGGTAGCAGGAGAAGATGTTGTAAAACATTAGAGACCATCTCACTCTGGGAAAAACAGGAATGGAGCATTGTTGAGTTTATCAATCACCTACTGTCATAATAATTCAGTGTAATAAATCATCCCTAAAGCTGATTGCTTAAAGCAACAATTGTTGATTCTTACTCATGCATCTTTGTGTGGCTGGTTGTCAGCAAAATTAAGCTGGGCCCAGAAGAGCTTCTGTCAATATAAAGAATGGGTCCAGATCTATTCTATGTATCTCTTCTACTTCTTGGGCCCATGGGCTACTCAGAGTATGTTCTTTTCATAGCAATGCTAGATGTAGATAGCAGCAAGTGCAAATATCAAAGGTAGTAAAAACTTCTAACTAGTGTTGCATCTCATTGGCCAATGCAAGTCACATGGCCAAGTTCAAAGTCAAGGACCAGGAACACACCGTGTACTTCTAGTGGGACAGGTATGAAGTTATACATTAAAAAGTATGGATACTGAGACTATTGTAGACCATAATTCGATCTATCACAGATATTCCAGGTGAGGAATTACATGACCAACTTTCATTTTAATAGGATAATTCTGACAGCTATTGAAAATAGACTGAAGAGAAGAAAGAAGATTTGGAGGAATATCTATCCCAGATTGATGATGGTGGCTCAGATCAGGTTGCAATGCAGATGGTGTTTGGGCCTCAGAAACTGATATCCCAAAATATGACATTTTGACATCCTGAGCTGAGGAAGCCTCATGGACCCTCTGACCTTCCCCACCTCCCACCATCTCTCACAAAGCCTTGTTCTCTGAGTTCCTTTTGCTGCCTGAAGTCTGGACCACCAAAGAGAACAATTATTTTCATTTCCCTCGATCTTATCTTCTTATCTATTGCAGAAAAGAAGACCAAGAACTAACCATACCTGAAAAGACCCTTTTATAACATAATGTCTGTCTCTCAGACTCTTTCAAATTCCAGAGAGAACTATTTACCAGTTAAACTATGTTCTCCATTCATTCATTCTCCCTAATAATCATTTATTGCTCATCAACAGAATTTCTCTTCTCCCCACCTCCCCCAACCTGTTTTGTCAGGATACAAGCCCCCATTCTTTCTCCAATCTCAGGATGGCATATAAACTTGTATACCTCATTGGGGAGTTCTGTCTTCATTCTGGAGTTTTCCATGTATACATGTTACATATATTTGTAGACTTTTCTCCAGTTAATCAGACTTATACAAGTTAATATTTAAGAGAAACTTTGGGGGCCAAGGGCCTAGTTCCTAAAATGGCAAGGAATATTTACATTCAGATTATCTTTTGAAATTGTAGCATACCTGTTATCAAAGAAAAATTTCACCAAATAAATTAAACATGCAAGGAAGACTTTATTCAAAACTATTGCAATAGGGAAAAAAGATTGAACTTAATCCCACTGAAACAAAAGGTGAGAGAATTTTTAAGCCCTGGAATGAGCTAGTGGAAAAGTGCTGGAGGGTGTTATGGGGAGAGGTTGGTCAATGTGGCTGGGTCGTCTGTATTTGCTAATTCAGCTCCTGTCTGTATTTGCTAATTCAGGTCCTGTCCTCCACTGCAGTCTGGAGAATAGGGGCACTATCTCCTTTGATGGTTACATTTCAAAAGGATGGCTCCCAATACCTTGAGAAAGATATTCCTAAGTTGTAAAATTAGCAATTGTCTGGGAGACGATTTATCAAAATTTCAAGGGGGCAGAGAAAAAGTTAACAAATTACAAGTTTTATAAAGTGATTACTCTAAGAAAAAAAAGAACAAGAGGCTATAATCAAGCAAAAACTTGCTTGAGATTTAGTCAAGCTGAAGGGAAAGTTTTGGCCATCTTGGCCACAGTCACGGTAAGAGCATGGACTTGTCCTAAAACTGCCCAGATTGAATTCCGGCTCCTCTATTTGGTAACTTGTGACCTTGGAACAGTTGCTTAACATCTTTGTATCTTAATTTTCTCATCTGTAAAATGGGGATGATGAAGTGCCCAATCCATAGGATTATGTAGGAATTAAAATAGTTAGTATGAATGTACAGGTTTCATAACAATTGCTGGCACGTAATAAATATTAACTAATTATTCTTAAAGTGAAGACAACAGATTCTCCTGAGTAGTCAGAGATCAAGTATAAGAGAAAAAGAAGAATTAAGGATAACTTCAAGGTTTTTGCTCTGAGCTACTGAAAAAACTGAGCTGCCATTTACTGAGTCAGGGAATGTTATAGATACAGGGTTTTATTATATTAGGAAATGGTAAATTCAATGAGAGTTCAAGTTTATGAGAGTTCAGAAAAAGGATTAAATTAGGTAGTGTAATTTATCTTTCTTCCTTACTAAAATATATATTATATATTATATTTTTAAAGTTCTTAATAGAGTGTTAGGAGACTTTAATATTTATTTTTTCCTTTAACATGTTCCAAACTAACCATCAGTAACTATAGGCAGAGGGATTAGATAATAAATCAGTCAAGGATATTAGTTATTGTAAGCCTTAATCACGAGGAACAAAATGCTGTGAGAAACTATTAGAAAAACGTTTGATTGTTAACCCTAACATGAATTTATTTGTGCCATTATGTAATTACTCTTACTTCAGAAAGCAAACCATTTTCTTTGAATAAAGAAAGGTAGAATGTTCTACCTACAAAAGCTGTGCCTTGTTTACTACCATATCCTCAGCTCTCAGAGCAATCCCTGCAACACAGAGAATACTCAACAAATGTTTATGGAATGAATGAAACCACAGGATGACACTTTATGTTTAGAGGAGTTGTGTACAAATGAATATGCCTTTGTAATACAGTGAATTATTTGATTTGAAGCATGTGCAATTTGGTTAACCTGTAATTTGCCAACTGATAGATCAATATATTAAAATCCTCAATTTGAGGTTTGCATTAGCATTTTTAGGTAAGGACATGGTCAGCAGCGTAAATTTCATCCAAACCTTTAATAGAATTACAGCACAGTAATTGTACATTAATGAATGCATTAAGAACAATTGCAAAATAACAATGGGGTGTTACTTCATTTAGATCAAATAGTTTACATGATATAAATGTGGCATGGTTTTCTTTTGGCTAAGGATTAAATAATATGCTTTTGAATAAGACTTTCTTTCCCTAGTAGTAAGCTAATCTTATCAGATTTATCTTTCTTTTTCTCTCTCCTGTCTCTTTCTTCCTTTTTTTTTCCTTCCTTCATTTTCTTTTTGTCAAAAGAGAGAGGTTCGAGACCTGCCCCAGCCAATATGGCAAAACCCCATCTCTACTAAAAATACAAAAATTAGCTGGGTGTGGTGGTGCAAGCATGTAGTCCCAGCTACTTGGGAGGCTGAGGCAGGAGAATCTATTGAAACCAGTAGGTGGAGGTTGCAGTGTACTGAGATCGCGCCACTGTACTCCCGTCTGGGTGACAGAGACTCTTATCTCAAAAAAACAAAAGAGAGAGAGAAACATTTTGATCTCTGAAATGGGAACCAAAGATACAAAGTTGGAATAGAAAAAGGTTTTTAAAGATTCATAAAGTCAGAATTTTATTGTGAATAATAATATGCTTATTTTCTTATCACCTGGATTCATAACTTCTTGGAAGAAACATTGTTAAAATATTTCTTTGTAAAAGGAAAAGTGTGTCCATGAGTATGTTACACATGTGTTATTTATCTGAAAAATTATTGTATAGTTGCATTATGGTGGAATTATTTAATCATTTGGGATTTTGTTAGACCAGCAGTTATTCTGCACTTTATTTTTTATTTATTTATTTATTTATTTTTTTGAGACCGAATCTCACCCTGTCGCCCAGGCTGAAATGTAATGTCACAGTCTCAGCTCTCTGCAACCTCTGCCTCGCAGGTTCAAGTGATTCTCCTGCCTCAGCCTCCTGAGTAGCTGGGATTACAGGCATGTGCCACCATGCCTGGCTAATTTTTTGTATCTTTAGTAGAGACAGGATTTCACCATGTTGGCAAGGCTGATCTTGAACTCCTGACCTTGTGATCCACCTGCCTCGGCCTCCCAAAGTGGTGGGATTACAGATGTGAGTCACCACACCTGGCCTATTCTGCACTTCCTTTAAGACAAGAAATCATATGGAGGAGAATAACAAGAACAAACACAAACAAAATAGAAGTCCTGCTGGGATCTAAATGTTTGTGTCCCTGCCCACTCCCTAAATTTACTTACTGAACTTCTCTTTCCAAAGGCAATAATATAAGGAGGTGGAGCCTTTGGAAGGTGAATTGGGTGGGGGTGGAGCCCTCTTAAATAGTATTAGTGTCCTTAGAAAAGAAGCCAAAGAAGGATAGACGTCTTATCCCTTTTACCATGTGAGGTTTCAATTAGAAGAAGGCTGTCTATGAGGAAGAGAGTGCTCACCAGACACCCAGTGTGCCAGCCTCTAGGTCTTCTACTTCTTCACCTCTAGAACTGTGAGAAATAAATTTCTGTTGCTTATAAGTTGCCCAGTCTTTGGTATTTTGTTATAGCAGCCCACACAGAAAACAAACAAACAAAAAAACACTACAAACAATTACAATTCTGGTAGCATTTTGCTTGCTTAATAGACGTTATAAAAGTTTAATTAAAACATTATATTTATTTAATGATTGGGAGAAGAGAGATTTTTTAAAGAAGCAAAAATCAGATTTAATATTTTTTCTTGAATATTGGTATAATTTACTTTGTGTTTGCTTCTTGTATTAGTCTGTTCTCACACTGCTGTGAAGAAATACTCAAGACTAGGTAATTTATAAAAAAAAAAGAAGTTTAATTGACTCACCATTCCTCATGGCTGGTGGGGAGGCCTCAGGAAACTTACAGTCTACCGGAAGGCACTTTTTCACAGGACAGAAGGAGAGAGAATGAGTACCGGCAGGGGAAATGCCCAACACTTATAAAATCATCATATCTCATGAGAAGTCACACATATGAGTACAGCGTGACTTTCTATCATTAGAACAGCATGAAGGAAACCACACTGATGATTCACTTACTTCCCACCAGTTCCCTCCCATGACACATGGGTATTATGGACTACAATTTAAGACAAGATTTGGGTGGGGACACAGCAAACCATATCACTTCTCAACAAATTCTGCACTAATTGAAGTTTTCTGCTCTAAATTTTTTTTTTATGAGTATACTAGAGCTATTTTGGCTTCATTTCTGATTTTTCTTGAGAAGTAATGTATATTCAGTGTTAAGTCCTGCAGTCCTTCAGCCTCTTTATTAAGTGGTTAATGATTTATAAACAAAGTTTAAAAGTGAATTAAGGAAACCCAAAAGCCTTGTGAAAAATTATTTTCTAGTCTGTTCCAATGTTTTGAAAATTTAATCTAGGTAGGGGCCTAGGATTGATATTTTATTCTACAAGCATTTGCATAACATCTTCCAAGACAAAAACCTTAAAATTTCAGAAATATTGTATTCAATTGGGTTCTGTGGGCCTAATTAACAAGGTCTATTCCAAGTCAAAACCTTTGATTTGTGGTCAGGGAGAGCTATGATACAATTTTCTTTATGTCATATACTTTAAATATACTTTAATGTATAAATTTCAGTTGAAGTCTGATATTGATTACCTAAGAAAAAAAATTAGAATCAATTATGTATTTTTGTTTCTTATGTGATATTAAAATATTAGATAATTTTACTTATATTTGAGGTTTGATAATAAAATATTAATAATATTTATGATGTATAAGAAAAGAATTTCTTTTTAATGTATTTGGGCTTATGCAAAAGATATATTAGAAGAAACATAAGAAATTTACATAATTATTTTTATTCTCTCTCCTACTATGCTCCATTGATTACTTCTTTGTCTACCCAAAAACTGTGTGCTTTATGAGGGTGAGGATTATGCTTATCCATCATTCCAAATTAACAATTTTGCTATTTATTTTAATTCTCTAGTTAATCTTTTTGACATCTCATTGCAACCCAGGTATGGGTTAAAATATTTAGGAATTCAATTTCTATTATTTTTATAGTTGCAATCAGATTGATTGATATTAATATTCACCATTCCTTCTTTCTCTATTATTTGTTGCATATTCTCTGATATGCAAACAGTTACAGGATTTACATTAGGCTTTAATGTATTCTCAAACAATTTGGTGAGTTGTTTGGGAATTCTCATGGGTCAACAAGGTTGTTCCAATAGTATCACTCAGCACTTAAACACTCATGAGTTGATGAGCTATTATTGTAGTAAATACTTCACTCCCATTACTGTTCTAATTAATTTCCATGAGGATATTTAGGTGGCAGTTGGGTGGTATAGGGTTGGGAAATCCATACTCTTTATTTTATTATCTTTTTCTTTTTTAGTTATATTCAGTTGCTTTAAAACGTTATAGATTTTCTAAGCCTTTTAAAATCAAATTTGTAAAGTGGGAAATGATCCATCTCTGTAAAAAGTATATCTAAATGTTTAACTGATTAATAAATCATTAAGACACTTTTCAGAGTAAAATATTGTACTGTTAGTGCTGTAGATATGCGTTAGAGAACAAAGCAAAATGAAGATGTCTTGCCACGCAAATTTAGTTGTTTACATCTAGTGTAGTGTGTTAAGACACAAGTAATGTATTGACTTCCATGGGTCTTTAGGCACCAGGGCCAAGTTTTAGTCAGTATCTTCATGTTTTCATTAAAACATGTTTCCCTTGCAAAAAAAAGTGTTTTTTTTTAAGAGGACAATAAAACAGAAATTTAGTGACCAGATTGGTTAAAGGCCCAGGGGATCATATATCTCAGTAGCATTCATGTATTTCAGTAGCATTGATTCTGAAGAAAGAAGTGTTTTACATTCAAAATGCAGAAATTTTTGTTTTAATTAATTGGTTTTTTTTTTTTAATTCAACACATTCCTCCTTTAATTTATTCAATGAGGGAATGGGATTATATTAATTAGCATGTCTTATATGAAATTTGCAAATGATATAAGCTTTTCTCGATATTATTTGATTAATATGCAAGCAATCTGAAAATGGATGCATGGTCATACCTAGCTTCTCAGAATAGGAAAATCAATTAACTAAACAACCAACCAACCAGTCAATGAACCAAAAGTATTTTTAAAACTTTGGAAAGTATTTTTTTAAATTACTGATTTTAACTTGATTTATGGGGATCAATTGAAATAAAGGCAATATGAGTTTAAGTAGAGTATGTACAATAGATTATTTCAACTTTAAATCACTCATATTCCTTTTGTGGCTGAAATCTTTTGGCTACTATCTTGGATGACTATATCTAGACACAGTGCTTTTAATAAAGCTATCAATCTAACTGGAATATAAACATGAACATTACTGATTTTCAGAGTATGCACAATAAACCTTTTGTGTCAATGGCAACTTTAATCATAACATGTTGACATGACACGTTATCACCATATATTAACATGGTGCAAAAGTCATGGCAAAAACCGCAGTCACTTTTGCACCAACCTAATATTTATATTTCTTCATGTGTAACTAATATTTCAGATAAGGAAAGCATAAATAAAATAATGTGTCAGATGTGGCAAGGGTGAAAAAATACATCCCCAAAAATGTTAAATCAATTGATGACTAGTTTTCAGTAAATGGAAGGGTTACTTTTACTCTCATTAGACATAAGAAACGAACAAAAGCAATTCTTTTTTCTTTAAATCACATTTTAGAGAGGTAGAAATTAAAGGTGTGATACTGAAGATAAAGTTTAAGTCAAATTATGTTTCTAAAAGACTATAAGAAAATGAAAGTCATGATTTAAGAACATCAAGGTGACGAAAATTCTTTCTACTAAGGAGTATGTTAACAACAGCAATGTAACTCTGACAATACACACTATAAATCCTGAGGACCCAGTGTTGGCAGCATAAATACAATATGTTATGAAGCTTTGCATATTATGTGTGTGTGTGTGTGTGTGTGTGTGTGTGTATAGGGAAGGGTAATTGTGCCTATCATTCAAAAGAGAAAAAACTCATTTTTTTCATTTCAAAATCAAAGTAAAATATATGGAGATTGTTCTATACTTCACTGGTTAAAAACTGCCTGAAACTAATAACCCACTTCAAAAATTTTTGCTGAAAACTGTTTCTACTTTTATATCTCAGCACTGACAAATATAACTGATCAGTTAACTACTGAAAAATGCATATACACACATAAGCATACAACATGTTTATAGATGGTATTAGTTCAGTGTTTTATCTTCGTTAAAGACTCCTTTTCTATTATTGGATCATTCTCTATATTTTCATACCAATTTTTCTTTATGAATGAAATTTTTGTGTGCAGTTTTTCAAGTCTGTAATAAAATTCTTGTTAAATAGAGTTCACTTTAACTTGCCTAAGGCTTGGATAAAAGGAATTATAGCTATCTATATATACCAATCCAGATATGTATGTATGTTTCACAAATTATGTTTTGGAGGCAGACATAGAACTGGGAATTATCTTTAAAACCACACAGAAAAGGATACATAGAGGGATATAGTGACTATCAAACTCACTTTAATGCCCATTCTTTTTTTTTTTTTTTTTTTTTGAGTCAGTGTCTCATTCTATTGCCCAGGTTGGAGTACAGTGTCATGATCTTGGATCACTGCAAACTCCCCCTCCCGGATTCAAGGGATTCTCGTGCCTCAGCCTCCCAAGTAGATGAAATTACAGGCGTGTACCACCACACCTGGCTAATTCTTGTATTTTTAATATAAAGAGGGTTTCACCATATTGGCCAGGCTGGCCTTGAACTCCCGACCTCAAGTGATCAGCCCTCCTTGGCCTCCCAAAGTGCTGGGATTATAGGCGTGAGCCACTACACCAAGTGTAGTGCCCACTCTTATAAGGAAGTTTTGTTTTGGGAGATTGACTCTTAGAAGTAGCCCGTAATTTCTGTGATATAATTTAGTACACAGATAGATATGATCATAGTTAGGTGTAATATTTTTCTAACTTCAGGTTTCGTTTTCCACTGTTGATTTTTGGTGGTTTATTCAAGGTTAATTTGACCGTGGAGAACAATACAATATTACTTATTCTGAGGATCAATACATTTTACATAAAATAGCAGATTTTTAGGATCTAAGTAACTCCCTCAGTATGTGGTGTAGATGATAGCCATCAGAAAATTAAGGCTAATTTCTATGAAAATAAATAAAATACTAGGAGTCCCTGGACTCTATTCCTAAGAAATCTCATCCCAAACCTCCAAACCTTTCTCTATAGGTTTGAATTATTTACTTTGCAATAATAAGATGAAGAGTTGTAAGGATTCTGACTGTCTAACTTTAGGGGATAAAATGAATTAATAACACAAAGTGTCAACAACTCTATCTTGAAAGATACATGCTTAAGATTAACCATTGCAGGAGACAATACTGAAGATAAGATTCATTCATTTCCATTTATTCCACTTGAAATGCCATCTGCTTTTCTTCATTTGCTTTTCAGAGCGAGCATTCCTTTCGCATCAGTGTACTGTCTGACCACAGTTTAAAAAGCCAAAGTGAAAACTACACTGTATTTCTGTTGAAAATGTTTTTATTGATTAGGTAGTTTGGGAATAGTGTTGACTTATAGAAAGTGTCTGCATTGTCAAGCCCAAGATTTAATTACACGGTAACCACTTTGAAGACTAGCATAGTTTTTAATTTTCCCCAATTTCTGAAAGTTAAATTGTCCATCCCAAGAAACATAATGTGTAGTGAGTTTAAACTTTTCTTACCACAAGATTTTACTTATGTTATTTATGAACTATTACAATTATAAACAATATCATCAATCTGGACCTTTTAATGCAGCATTAATCCTGAATTTCCTAGTAACTAGGAATTTATTAGGTTTGAAGGTCATTTTAGAGTGGATTAAGGTTATCTATGTGATTCTAACTCAGATATAGGAGGCCCCTGCTGGGCCATTAATGGAATAAGTTAAATCTTTGCTTTCTACTCAGAGTCTATGTAAACACAGAACAAACATAAGAACCAACCCCAGGCAATGACCTGATACTGTTTTAAGAAAGCATTCTTCCTTATTTTCTAGAACTCAGAAGTGATTCTCTACTGAAATGATACAGTGTGCCCCAAAGACATTGCATGAGAACAATGGTAATGGCAGGACTCTATGCCCTTGATTTCAGAATGCTTTTTCTAGGAATGAACTATATGTGTCTTTTTTATTGAAAATGTTGGACTAGCTACGTCAAGATGCCTTTCTGTTATTTTTTTGCTATTAGTCAATTATATTAGTTTTATGCTTTTGCTTTATTTCATAAGATTATTTCACATTAAAGTAGGTAGAAAAAAATAGTAATTGTCATTGAATTTGATCCCCTATTTAGTAATTTCCAATTTGCTTTCCCACAGAAAATCTGGCTTATTATTTTTTCGGAAATAAACTGATTATTCATAATTGATTTTTATAAAACTAGTCATGATTAGAAATTCAAAATTGGGTATAATATAGTTATTATTATGTCAAAAATAATGGGGAAAACTCTGTTTTTTATTCCCTCATTCAAAGAACACTTCTGACACCAAGTATTTGGGTTTTTTCCTACACCAACCAGCTCCTCAACCTTTCAGACACTCACAGGATGTTTTACCAGCCCAATTCTCACACTAACTACCTGGTGTTAGTACAGACCCCACAGGTTAAGGTCTCAGCCCCACAAGACTGCTGCCTACTTCAGACATTGCAAATAGTGAGTTTCCATATTTCTGCCTGAGTTGGCAACAAACAGGGAATTCCTATGACTCCTTCCTCAGGTTCAATAATTTGCTCTGATAGCTCACAGAACACAGGGAAAATTTAAATTTTGCTGCTTTATTATAAATGATGTGGATACAGATGAACAGCCAGATGAAGAGGTACATAAGCAAGGTCTGGAAGGGTCCCAAGCACAGGAGCTTCTGTCCCTATGGAGTTGAGGTGTGATATGAATTAGCTGTGTCCCCACCCAAATCTCATCTTAAATTGTAGCTCCCATAATCCCGACATGTTGTGGGAGGGACCTGGCAGAGGTAACTGAATCATGGGGGTAGGTTTTTCCCATGCTGCTCTTATGATAGCGAATAAGTCTCACCAGATCTGATGGTTTTATAAAGGGCAGTTCTTCTGCAGACACTCTCTTGCCTGCCACCATGTAAGATGTGCCTTTGCTCCTCCTTCACTCTCCACCACGATTGTAAGGCCTCCACAGCCATGTGATACTGTGAGCCCATTAAACCTCTTTCCTTTATAAATTACTCAGTCTTGGGTATGTCCTTAATAGCAGAGTGAGAACAGACTAACACTGGGTGTGCCACCCTCCCAGCACATGTATGTGCTAGCCAACCCAGAGTTTCTTGAAAATCCATACTTTAAGGATGTTTATGGAGGCTTCATCACATAGGAATAGTATATTATCAACTCAATCTTCAATTCTTCCTTTCATGAAGGATGGAGAGTGGCGCTGAGATTTCCAAGCTCCTATTCCTGATGTGGTCTTTCAGGTGACCAGATCCTATCCTGAAGCTATCCAGAAGTTCATCTATAGTCACCTCACTCGAAAAGACACTCCTATCACTTATAAAATTACAAAATATTTAGAATTTTTGTGCCAGGATCCAAAAACAAAATATTTAAAAAAAAGGATGCTCCCAGCATGCCTATCACATAGGAAATCATAAGAGTTTAAGGAACTTTGAGCCAGGAAACAAGCATAAAAACCAAATACATATTTCTTATATCACAACTTGTAATACAAAACAACCTATGTTTTATTATTTGGCTTACTTTTAAGTGTGAGTAAAGCAAAGCCATATATATATGCATGATGTAGTAGACAGCAACTGAGAAGGGTGTTATTTATTCTTCTGAAGATAATTAAATACACTGGAGAAAACATATTGACTTCTTTGAAATAAAGTGTGGTAGGAGAAATAATGGCTGCCTCCTAAATGCCCACACCTGTGAATATATGACCTTGGTGGCAAAAGGAACTTTGCAGATGTAATTGTAGCTGAACAGTCTAGCCTGGAAATGCATTTTACAATTGTTTTTTCTTTTTTCTCTTTTTTCCATAGTCTCAAGATATAACCTTGGAACTTACTGCAGAAACATTATTTTCTTCTCCTTAGTCTTAAAATATAGCCTTGAAATGCACTTTCCTTGAAACACCACATCCCTCTCTTTCTCACCCCCCTTATACCATGCACATTTTTCTAACTGTGTGTTGGTATCTATTTATGTTCTTACTTAGAAGTTCCAGAGGCTAATCTTAAGACAAACCAAGCATAGAGAACCAACTCCAAAATCCCAGAGATTACCTTAAGGCAGCTCGTCAACATCCCGGCTATTGTTGAGATGATACCAGCCAATGCTCTTGGTAGACCATAGCTTGAGATAGCCACTAGAACAAGACACGCAGACCTTGTACTTGCCAACCCTTCCTAATGTCTTCCATGTCACGTTTTCCTTTTAAAGTCCCTCATTCCAGCGTAAGGCTTGAAGTGGTTACTTTGGATGTGAATTTGGTCACTTCCTCGTTACTAGTTTTGGTAAATAATGTCACTTTCTTTCTACGACACCTCACTCCTGTTATTGGGTTGAGTTACATGATTGAGTATGGACCTTCAAATAAGAAAATTATTCTGGATTATGCTGGCGGATCCAATCTAATCATGTGAATCCTTAAAAGCAGAGAACCTTTCCAGTTTGGGTCAGATAGAAAGATGTGAAGATGAAAGAAGTATTAGAGAGATGCAGCATTGCAGCTTTTGAAGGTGAAAGAAAAGGGCCACAAACTAAGGAATGTGGGTGGCCTCTAAAAGCTGGTAGAAGCAAGGAAACCAATTCTTGTTTACAGCCCTGCTGACACCCTGATTTTAGCCCTAGGAGACCCACATATGACTCCCAACCTACAGAACTGTAAATGACACATTTTGTTTAGATCATTAACTGTAAGATAATACATTTGTGTTTAGACCATTAAAGGTGTGGTGATTTGTTACAGCAGCAATGGAAAATGAATGCAAATGTATTGTTTTATTAAAAAAAAATACTGCCTTTCTGATTTCTCTCCTAGTTTGGATGAATTCTTTTATTATTAAAAGAGATTAATTTAATCAAGTTGTGCTATACTGATGTGTGTTGCAGAAAGCTTATGATATTCTAAGTAATAAGGTGTTTTTGTATATTTGATAAATCCTTCAAAACTTAGGGAGATATAAATACCTCTCTTTTTTCAGTAGTATCTACATTTTCTTTACTAACAGCCTTGTTCTTTTTGTTAAATGAAGAATATTATATTATCAGTGACAGAGTCACACATCTTTTAGGTTTTCCCAGCAGTTATAAAACTCTTCTACCCATCATCTCAGACTGCTGATTCCAACTTTTTCCTTAAGCATTATTGGTTAATACTTGAGGCTTTTTTTCCTCAACATGAGATGGACAAATAAAGGCTACCTAGCAAATTCAGTACCATTTTTTCATTTCTTCTTCTTTTTTATTTTTTCTTTCTATAATTGCCTCTACTATTTCATTTCTAGTTAGTAGAAATAATCTAATTAGAGAGACAAAATTGATGCTGCCAGTATCCAGGACCTTCCACTCCATAGCAATACAGGAAGGAGCAGTGTAGGCACATAGCAATGTCTAATATTCTTTAAAGAACATTCTCATGGCATCCTTAGCCACTGTCAGTTCCACTTGGATCAGTAACGAGGGCTGAGAAGCACCTCAGCCCTCTCCCAGATGCACACAGTGTTTCCTAAATGCCTAGGAATCTTTTTCTTGCCTACTTAATACTAGTCCACCAAAGTCTCTAAAATGGTTTCATTTTATTTCAAATGTGTAACAGGAAAAAGGTGAGAATATTGTCTGAAATCCATTTGATTGCACAGAATAATACATTCATTTTTGTGTGGCTTATATCAAATTCAAGCCTGTAACCTTAGACTTGACAAGGTAGGGATACCCTTTCTTCCAAAATGAATGTTAGATTTTGGTTTATGCTTTCCAGATAATTCTTTTTAAACAATTATTTCTGATCTTAGTTCTGAAATGACTATCTATGCAGATAAATAAAAATACCAGAACTTATATTTTGAATGTAGTTCAAATAATTGATCCAATAGTGAACTATGCAAATAGTAAGAATCAATGCATGTCAAAAATTTGTGTCTGATTTCTACAAGTCTGCTGTAAAATGTTCTTATCAGAGCAGTAAAAGCTCTACTATAAAAAACAAAATTAACCTAAAAGCATCATGAGTTATGAAATTGACACACATAAACACACACACACACTACACACACACACACAAGGTTAAAGGGGAAATGTTTCTAATTCCTTCACAAACTCAATGTTGTATTGACAAGACTGTTCCATGTGTTAAATTGCAGTCATCTGTAATTATTATATTATGAGCAACAAGGTAGCTTTTACATCACGTAGAGGATTATGTTAAAAAAAAGACCTAAATAAACTTACAACAATTTTTGTAGTGAGCAGAGATGTACGTTGAATACAGATAGCACATTTTACAACATTTTGCTGAGATATTAGCTTAATTTTTCCTTTAGCTTTTTCCAGAATGTGTGTATTTTATCTAGAAAAATGATGCATGTTTTTAATTTTGGTGACATGCTATATTGATGCAATGCTACATGATTAAGAATTTATTACTGTTATGTGCTGTAACACTTTAGGTGGTGCATAAAAGGAGCCAACTAGCTTCCAAAATCCACTGCTTCCTAATTTAGATTCCTGACATGATGCTCTGTTGCGAAATGCAAAACATATTGCACTGTCTTGTGAATTATTTTTTCTTTGTTAACAAGGTCACTCAAATGTAGTGTTTACAAATTGTGAATTGTGCTTAATATATTAAATAATGACTAAAAGTTGAGAAGTCAAAAGGTTGCTCTTTACATTAATCTACCTTTTAAAAAATTTGTGTTATTTTATTGTCATTACTTTCTATCCAACCAGGAAAATGCTGCTATATTTTTATTTTTGTTTTTATTTTCATTTTAAAGTTCTATTGCTATAAAAATAATGATAATAACAATATTATCTTCAATAATAATAATCATAGTTCACACTTACATGGCACTTTTTATGGTTGAGGAACTGTTCTAAGCACTTCACATATGTTAATTCAACTTTCATAAGTACTTTAAGGTCATTACTATTATTATCCCCATTTCATAGGTGAGTCTGATCTACAGAAAATAGAAAAATTTGTTTAGTTTCTGATTAATGGAGCTTGCATTTGAATCCTAGTATTCTGGATTCAGAGTCTATGCTTTTAACTCCTATGATAAACCTGTTAAAAATAATTTATGTAAATTTTTTCATATGAAAAAGAGTGACAAAAATGCTAATAATTTTTGAAATGTTTTGGATCTGTTCTAATGATTTGTTGACAATTTCCATAATAAATAGTAAATAGAATTTATGTGAAATTTTGTGAAAATATACAGAATCCCCTATTCTCCTCTTATTCAATACCTATTTTTATAGACCTCTAGTATTTTTTATTCTGCGGATGTTACTTCCTGCTACAGACTACATATTGCTTTCCGAGGAAGGTTATGTTTGCTGAAATGTTAAGTAATCTTAAGCCATAACAAAGTTTATATAAATTTCCCATGAAGTGAAATGCATTTGTCCTCTGGAGTCCCAATGTTGAATGAGAGTCACATCGACATTTGTAAGTTTTCTAAAACTCTTTCAGAACTCTAGGATGGACACCATCTAGGTTCGCTGACTCACTGTCCATAGCTTCTTTACCCTATGAGAAACATTTTAAATGGGTAAAAATAAATTGGGAAAACTGTCATAATGGAGACAGGTTTGACTCCTTTACTCAGTTTTCAGTCTAACTTAACAAACTCTGTGGTGGGCTCTTGTGTACTGTGACTTTACTGGAGTATGTTGGGGTATTGGTACCATTGAATCAGATGTGGAACAAGAAGAGAGCTGGGCCAAATGGTAACCTCCCTGGGCCAAGGAACAGGAGCTGGGATCAAACAACAGTGTTGCAAGCCCTGATCTCACCAAAGGCAGCCAAGAAGTCTAATGTCCAATACAAACATTATTGAGCTTAGACATGACTTAGATATGTATTAATACTGAGAGGGCCACCCTAGTTAATGAAGCACAGTGACAGAGAATCTGAACACAGATAATATTACAGGCAATTATAGGCCTGTGACTGTAGTATATACTTACAAAGCTAAAAAAAAAAAAAAAAAAAAAAAAAAAGGACATACAAAAAGCTGAGCATAATGTCAATGACCAATTAAATTTTCTGCTCCTCAGGACTAGGGTGTTGACTGAAATATCCTGTAGAATGATCAATCAGAAATTAGAAGGAGGTGAAGCAGACAAGGTCACTCTAATGGGAAAAAAGGTAGAGGAGGGCACCTGCCCTGTTCAGATGTCTATTTACTCTGACCACTCAAATACCCTATCTTTACCTGTAATATTATCATCCTCCTAAATTCTAATCATTCATAATATTAAACTCAGGAAAACAAAATTATAAAATCAAAAGAGGTCTTCCATAAATAACATCTAAAGCAATAGAACCTATTTTCACTATTAATAAGGGTCACAGGATTATACTTTCAAGCCTTTTTAAAAGATTAATTCTCTATTGATAAAATAGCATTGTTAACATTTTTGGTCCTTAATTTATTATTTTGCTAAAAATAAATAAAGCATATTTGAATTAAGATTAGATATGGGCTCAAGAAAAATGCTAAGAAATTTTTTATGAATATAAAATGTATCTTTTTCCCTCTGAAAATAGATTCTAGGGTATCAATTCATTTTTAGCGGGACAATCTTGCTGGAGATTATAGAGAAAAGGTCAGTTTTCTGCCAAATTACTTTCATTATGTTGTCCAAGAAGGCAAAAGACAGGTTAATTTAAAATTGCAATTACATCTTTGCACCAAATACATCTGGATTAGAAATAACAAGGAGTTTTTTTAAGTTAAAATTTTGAACCAGTGAAATTAAGGTAAATGTCTTTAAGGCTGTCTTTTATTTTAAGTAAGCATCCAATAAGAGCTTATTTATCTGAAATTAAAATGTAATACTTTTGAAATAGCTGTAATTATAAATAACTGATTTTAATGGCAAATTACAAATTCAGTAAGAATATTTTGATATGTATTTTTATTATGTAGATTTATTTCATAAAACATTATTTTTTGTTAGGCAGACAATTACATTTACAATGGAAGCAATATTCTTGTTGATTACTCAGTAGAAGTTTGCATTTTATTTTACTAAATAATTTGTCTTTAAATACATTTTTCCATGATATTCCATATTAGGTCATTTTCTCCATACTAATAATAGATTTTCGTGGAGAGGAGAATATTTGTGGGTTGTATTATATACTGATGCCTTATATATTATGTTGTCTCAGTTATCAGAATAGAAACAGAAGTTCAGGGAAGTTTAATTTACTCAAATCACAAAAATAGTAAATGGAATTCTCGGAAAGACTTATAATTAGATCTGTCAGACTCTATACGTGCTCTCTTGGCCCCATGCCCTTCGGAGACATTTTCTTCCAGGTCACTCCTGCTGTCCTGGGTAGCCAGGGATGCCTGTGTGCTGGCTTCACTACTGCCCGGGCAAGGTTCTCAGCCTGTGAGAGAAGTTCCAACAGGGCTGTCACCCAGCATTTCTTCTGAAGCTAGTAAGGATGCATGAAATCCCTCTAGCCAGAGGCAGAATAGCTTGGTCTGCACTGTGGTGCACTGTTCAGTGAAGCAGTTTACTAATTTTAGAGCCAAGATTGTCTACCTGAACACCGGGGATGGAAACCTCACCTCTCTGTGTGTCATAGCAGGACTTTGCCATTTTACCATCTTCATTAGCATCACTTTACTGTTGAGGGACCCTCCTGCCCAGAAAAATGATTTGTTCATTACAGAAACTTCTTAAAGACCCTCTACCCCTCAATAGAAAGTATCACCAGAATCAAAGCATCAGAGGTCAGTTTTCTG
This sequence comes from Macaca fascicularis, assembly GCF_037993035.2. Taxonomy (NCBI): domain Eukaryota; kingdom Metazoa; phylum Chordata; class Mammalia; order Primates; family Cercopithecidae; genus Macaca; species Macaca fascicularis. The sequence goes on from NC_088375.1 coordinate 44,932,742, forward strand.
TGAAATTACTTTTGTTACATTGTCCCTGAAAAAAAAAATTAAATTACCATTTCGGTTTGAACCCTAAAATTATTTGAATGCCTCCACCAATTTCTGAATGATTGTATCTTAATTCTTACCTAATCCTAATCAAGCCCCCTTTTGGAAACACCTGTCTTAAATCAAATTTCCAATTTTCAAATTTGTGACCTTGCTGCCTCTTTTTTGATACACTGGCAATGCTTTGCTTTTCTTTCTGCAATAAGCAATAAATTCAGCTTTGCCTTTTTCAGTAAGTTGTTGGTGATATCTGGGGAGTCAGCTTGTGACAATTTCAAACACACAACCCTTTTCTTACAGGTGTATTCATATATTGCCATCTGAGAAGAGTTCTATCTCTTCTGACTTGCTGCTCATAGACCCAAGTAGAGTTGCTTGTCCCCATTACAGAGCCAACATCTGGAAGGCTCATGTTTACTAGCCATAGCAAGCAATTACCTGGGCTGCTATATTGAGAGCTATGAAACATTTGCTGGAAAAGGTCATTTTAAGGGGAGGCATTTGGGGAGAATGATCTATAAGGCAAAAGAAAATTCTGTATGAGCAGGTGCAGGTTAGAGGTAATATAATTTTGGTGCCCATATTAAAGGTTGTGTTTGTGAAGTCAGAGACTGCTGAAATGGAGACATTTGGAATTTGTATTAGGCATCATTTAGCTTGTCTAACTATAGTTGTGTAAAACAAACTGTGAAATTCCCCTTCTGACACAATGTCTGATTCTTATACTCTTTTTGCTGTCTGTCACATACCTTGAGATCTCTCTGAGTGTGATACAATATTTAGGCCCTTCCTCTTTCTTTCTTAGCTCAGAAACATTTCCTAAACCATGTGCCACAGAACACTCAGATATTCTGGGTAATCTTAATTGATAATAAGGAAAATATACAATATTATATGTCTCTTTGTGAGATTCAAATGGAAAATTCTGTCTCAATTTGAGATTGAGAAATTCTGTCTCAGTTTGAGGAAATTCTGTCTCAGTTTGAGAAAATTCTGTCTCAAATTTTGAGATTCAAATTAAAAATCTGTCTCAATTTGAATTACAAAAATAAAAATAAATTTTGTGTGAACTGGCATGTTTTAGAAGTATTTGAAATGCCTTAAATTTTTGTTTTTCCTAGTGATATCTTGATGACCTCTTGTGTCTCAAGTGAAGCAGTTTGGAAGTGCTCCCCTAGTCTGTAAGGACAACATCAACAAACCTTATCTCTTGTCTCTCTTTCCACATTATAACCTATTAATATTCCCCTAAATTGAAATGTCTTTTCAAACTTCCACCCGCTCTGCCACAAGCAAAATATCAAACCAAAAAACAAACAAAAAACGTAAGGCAAGGTTCTCTTCTTTTCGTGTTTTTGCCACCATTTTGTCTTCAACATTTTTAAATTTTTTGTTTATTTAATCCACCTCTTAGTATTTAATCCACCTCTTAGAAAATTACTGTTGTAATCTTAATGAGTTCACTTCCCTAAAACCAACCAGTATTCTTTTGATGATTCTCCTACGGCCAGTAGTTCTCATTTAAATATTGTCTCAAAGATTTGAAATGGTTAAAAACAGTCTAATAATTGAAGGCTACTTTGTACCCAAATCCAAAAGTTTACTAACTGCTCTGTTGCCTATCATTCATTATATCCAAATACATTGCCCAATACAGCCAATCAAAGATTCTGCAAATAAATCAAATGACAACATTGAAATTCACTATTAGAGGCCAACATAGACATTTCCAAAATTTGAATATAAATTTTCTATTATGAAGGTACCAGGAAAAAATACAAACCTAAAAATTATGTCTCTTGTCAATTTATAGAAATTTATAGGCTTCCAAATAAAAAGGAATCAAAATTCAAAATTAAATTATTTTTATCTTTTGTGAGCCTGATGAAGCTAAACATTATCTTGTCTTATTATTCACAATCATAGCTACAGAGGTTCTGAATATTTACAAAGAGATGAGAGTTCCTTTAGCAACTTTGTACCTGGGCTGTCTTTCATAGAAATAATCACAATTCTTTCAAGACCTCAGAAGGTATAGATCAAGGTGGAATCTTTGATGTGTTTCATTTCCAAGAACAGCCAAAGAATTAGAAGGACATACAGGATTATCAAAATAGTCACAAGCCTGACCACTCAACAAATTTAGGCTACAAACTTTCTGGGGACTGATTCTTAGTTCCTGGAGAAAATTCCCAATCAAAATTATATTCAAAAGCCTCCTCCATAGTTTTACCAATGATCACGGCAGAAATGTAATGATAGTTACGGGAGAAAGAGGACTGAGATGTCCCTGGTATCAGATGATAGTCAGATATAGAGAGATCACAACATGTAAATCTGAAATCAATTAGTAGAAATCTCCATAAACAGTTAAATTTGACACCACCTGGGGAAAATTAATTATACATGGGTAGGGGCAGCAAACAACATTGCTGATATTCTGTCAGATAATAGCACTAAAATAGTGTTGTCTTATTGGAAAGCATAGATATTCAGTGTGGTCCCTGCTGTTGTCAACAGACATGTTTCTTTACCATTCCACTATTTAAAATCTTGTAATTTATCTTTCTCCACGGACTTCTGTGACACTTGTACTATAGGACTGGGACATGGAATCTATCAAGTGACATAGTCCTCACAAAATAATATTTTAAGACTCAGTATTTTTCTGTAGCATAGCACATAGGTATAGCCAGTGCCTGCTAGGATGGAATTTCACAGTTTTCTTTTAGTTATGCTTCTTCGGTCAGCTAATGCTTTTGAGGTTTATTCATGTGGGTGCATATACCATTGCTTTGTTCCTTTTTATTGTTCAAAAATATTCCATCATATGGAATTACTAAATTTTGTTATTCATTTACCAGTTAATAGACATTTGGATTGTTTTCAATTTTGGGCTATTATTAATAACACTGCGCTGATTATTCAAGTACAAATCATTGTGTGGACATGTTTTCCTAACCCACCAAAGAGTAAAACTACTGGGTCTTATAACTTTTAAAAAATTGAAAAACTGCTTTTCCAAAGTGGCTATACCATGTTACATCCTAGTAACGTATAAAGGTTCTACTTTTTCTACATTGTTATTAGCATCTATTTCAAAGTATTCTATTTGAACAATGTAGTAGGCACATAGTAGTATCATGCTGTAGTTGGAACTGTTGTTTCTGTAATGATTAATGATGTTTAGGACCTCTTCATGTGCATATTTTCCATTTGTATATCTTATTCGATTAAATGTTCATCCAAATATTTTTGTCCATTTTTTAATTAGATTGTCCTCTTATGGTTGGGTTGTAAGAATGTATTATATATTCTGGATAAAAGTCTTTTATTAGAAATATGTTTTTCAAGTGCTTTTTGCTTCTCTGTGGCTTATCTTTTCATTTTCTTAATAGTGTCTTGAATAACAAGAGACTTAAATTCTTATGAGGTCTGGTTTATTATTTTTATTTATTTTAAGTATTATGCTTTTTGTCTTATATTCAAGAAATTTTTTCTTAATCCAGAGTCACAAGGGTTATCTTCTATGATTTATCTAAGAGATAGTATAGTTTTGCATCTAAATTTAAGGCTGTGATCTATTACAAGTCATTTTTCTTTGTGGTGTGAGGTAAAGGTCCATGCTTATTCTTTCCTTTTCCCTGCAACGTGAATCTCCAGTTGCTCTAGAACCATTTTTTGTACTATCCTTTCCCCCATTTAATTATGTCAGCACTTGTGTTGCAAATCAATTAATCTTATATCTGTGTTTATTTCTGTTCTGTTCCATTGATCTGTGTGTCTACCTTTATGCCAGTACCACACTCTTGATTATAGCTTTCAAGGAAGCTGTGGAATCAGGTCATGTGTCTTCTAAATTTATTCTACTTTCTTCAAAATTGTTATTCTAGGTTCTTTATATTTCTAGCTGGTCAATTTCTATTAAAAAAAGATATATTTGGAAATAATTACCCTCTTAATGATATTTAGTATTCTAATTCAACATACTTTTTTGTTTATTTAGGTCTTTAACTTTTCTTGTCAATGCTTGGTAGTTTTCCATACATGGATCCTTCATTTTTTAATTAAAATGTATCCCTAAGTAGTTTATTTATTGCTATGAAGGTTTTAATATCTGAAAACCAATTAATGTCATGTCATATTAATAGAATAAGGAATAAAAAATATCATCACCTCAATAATGTCAATAGAAGCCAAAAAAATTGTAAAAATTAAAACACACGTATATTCATGACAAAAACTCATTTTATATTTTATTTTCTGTATACTATTGTGAATGAAAATGTTTTCTTAAAAAAATTAATTTTTTATAGTTTTGGATTTTTCATTACTAATATATACAAACATAATTTTGTAAAATTTTGTTTTCATTTTTAATTTAATTTTTGATTTTTGTATGCTTATCTTGCTACCCACAACCTTGCTGCTTACTTCTTTGCTCTAGTATTTTTTTTTCTTTTTTAGAAGTGTTAGGGGGTAAATTATTTGGGGTTTTCTATGTGTAAGAACACTTTTACTGTGAATAAATGCACTATTACTTCCGGGCTTTTAAATCTGAATGACTTTAATTACTTAGAGTTTCAATTGGCTAGAAACTTCAGTACCAGTGCTGAATAGAAGTTGCCAGAAATAGTACTGACTTATCCCTGCTCTTATGGGGAAAGCATTTATTCATTTACTATTTGCATGATCTGTGCTATAGTTGGTTTTTTTTTTTTTTTTTTTTTTTTTTTTCAAGATGACTTTTACAAGCTTGGGTAAGTTCCCTTCTATTTCTAGTTTCTTGGATTTGTTGAGTTTTTGTCATTAATAGATGTGTGTTTTAATTTTTTGTTTGTTTGTTTGTTTGTTTTTTTGAGACAGAGTCTTGCTCTGTCGCCCAGGCTAGAGTGCAGTGGCACGATCTCGGCTCACTTCAAGCTCCGCCTCCCGGGTTCACGCCATTCTCCTGCCTCAGCCTCCTGAGTAGCTGGGACTACAGGTGCCCGCCACCATGCCCGACTAATTTTTTTGTATTTTCAGTAGAGACGGAGATTCCCCATGTTAGCCAGGATGGTCTCGATCTCCTGACCTCGTGATCTGCCTGCCTGGGCCTCCCAAGTGTGTTTTAATTTTTTAATTTTTTTGGCATCTATTGAGATTATTGAGATGACCCTGTTTTTATTCTTTATTCTATTACTATGACATGTAACATTAATTGGATTTCAGATATTAAACTGACATTGCATTCCTGGGGCAAAACTCACTTGACCATGTAGTATAATCCTTTTCACAAGTTGCTAGTTTCAATTTTCTAATATTTGTTAAGGGCTTTTGTATTTATGTTCATGAAGTATATTCGACTGTAGTTTTCTTGTGATATCTTTGTCTTGCTTTGGTGTCAAGTTAACAAAATGACCTCACAAACGAGTTGACCTCATAAAAGTCATTGTTTCTTTCTCTATTTTTTTGAAAATGTTTGTGTAAAATTGGTATTTCTTTTTCTTAAATGTTTTCCAGAATTTACTAGCGAATCCATCTGACTCTGAACTTTCTTTGCAGAAAGATTTTTAAGAATTAATTTCTTTGCTTGGTATAGATTTATCTCATTTTTTTTCTTTTGCTTGAATCAATTTTGTTATTTTTTTCTTTCTTGAAGTTTGTATTTTTTATCTAACTATTCAAATTCTCAGCATAAAGTTTTTCAGAATGTTCTCTTAAGCTACTTTTAACTTCTGTAGGGATTGTTGTGAAGACTTCTCTTTTGTTCCTGATTTCGGTAATCTGTAGTTTTGCTTGTCTTACTAAATCCTTATTTAGATTTTGTCTTATGAGGCTCTCCTGTGGGTTTATGCTAAAATCATTATGTCTGTGTCTGCCAATAGCATCCATTCATTGTTCAAATAATTCTTATTCATCTTCATGCAGGCGATATGCTTTTCTCAGGCCAATATCCAATAAGGGCTGCTTATATTCAGTCTATTACTGTTCTGCTGGCTCCCCTTTCAATATTTCTATTAGTTATGTTTTTCTATTAGTTAGTTTCTATTAGTTTTCTATTAGTTAGTTATGTTTTACCCTGGAGTCTTAAGTATACAGGATTTGCAGTCTTCTAATATAAACAAACAGGACACCTGCAGGCTCATCTATAAAAACTGTATCACCTTGAAATTCATCCAGTGATTATTTTAATATGTTAGGACTCTTGGGCATGGGGCCAACTCACAAAACTGTTTTCTCCTTGATCTGCAAAACAAAATTTGAAGTAACTGACTCATTACTATTTACTTAGGCCTGATACTAACAATTTATATCCAGACTTACTGGGATATTCCAGTATACTTATAACTCAGCTGTCTTGGATTGAAAAGTAGCAGATTATATTTTTCCTACAAAGGCATATGAAGATCCATTCTCATGTAAACTCATTTATAATGCCAGGCTACACTGCCTCCTGAAGATCAAGGTCAAACTGTATCAGCCCTTAGATGTAAGGTCTGTGTGTTTCCTGAAGCCTGTGTTCAGCAAGGAAGATCTCAGCCTTTACAGAGAACTGGTAGTGTTTTCTGAAATGCCTACTCATTAGCTCAAGAATAGGCTAAATATACCAAAGGACAATTACCTTAAGACAAGGTGACTGATATGGTTTGGATCTGTGTCCCCACCCAAATCTCAGTTTTGAAGGTGGGGCCTGGTGGGAGGTGATTGGTTAGTGGGGGTGAAGTTTCATGAATGTTTTAGCATCACGCATCCTCAGTCCTGCACAGTGAGTGAGTTCCCACAAGATCTCGTTGTTTAAAAGTGTGTGGCACCTCCTCCCTAAATCTCTTGTTCCTGCTCCTGCAATACAAGACTTACCAACTCCCCCCCGTCACCTTCTGCCACAATTGTAAGCTTCTTGAGGCCTCCCTAAAAGCCAAGATACCAGACTCATGCTTCCTGTCTAGTCTACAGAAGCATAAGCCAATGAAGCCTCTTTTCTTTATAAATTACTCAGTTTCAGATATTTCTTTACAGTAATACAAAAACAGACTAATACAGTGATGTTCCATGTGCCTGAAAATTCAATGAAGACCCAGCTGTTAAACTCACAACTACAAAAATACAGTCGCATCATTGAATTACAGGCATATGCAAACTTCCCACATAGCCTGCATTGATGAAGTATCTCCAACATTTAAAGCCTTTTGATCAAGCCTCTGCCTGATCTCGTCTTCTCATTTTATTACTCTCCAAATATCCATCTTATGATTTCCATTTTCAGTGTGCCAAATCTTAACACTTTTTAAAATGTAAACCACTACTCTCACAAACTTTAGAACCTCTTTCCTTCTGTCTTCACTTTTCCAAGGGGGGAAATAAGGTCTTCGTAAGTTTCATAGCATGAAGGAGCACACAGAAAGCATGCCCTCCCTGTAGGCAGGTCGTCATGAATCTCACTGAAAAGGAGAGAATGGGGCTGGATGAGAATCATATTAATTTAGTCCTCTCTCTCTAAAGAGGAGGAATTGAGCAAAGGAAGCCAAGAAATGTTTGCTGAGAAAAGTCTCCCTATATGGAAGAAGACGTTAGGATTGGGAAAGAAACATTCCTTCCTAATATAATTTGTGGTCTCAAATTCTCACAAATAATTTTACTCTTCCCTTTTTGAAAGGTTGCCAATCTTCAATTCTGGGTAAATCCCACCGTTAACATTTTATGTTCTTGTTTTTAGCCTGGAAAAAAAATCTGTTAGGAAAAAAGAACTAATGAATACACTGAATCATTAACTATGTTTTTGGATTTTGTTTCTGTGATAACGTTTCATTCTCTAAAAGATGTCTATACTGTGATTATTATTATTTGCCTACTGCCCTTCAACTGTATTCTTTCCTATTGTGGCTGATTTCCTCAGTAGTACTCAGTATTTACATTATTCATCTCCAGTTTTAGTTTGCTACAGAAATCATTTGAAACATGTTTCATTTTCCTCAAATACCCAGGTACTGAAACACACACCTCAGATGACTTTCATTTCCTCAAAAGTTTTCGCAGCTGCCCTTTTCCTCCTTTCTCAGAGAAGGGGGTTATTTTCCTGTTGTAAAGTCAGCCCCTTCATGAATGGCTATATCCCCTTTTATCTTCTTTTGGTCCTTCCACTTCCCTCTAAAAAGACAACCATTCTAATGTGCTAAATTTGCATCTCTTTTTTTTTTTTTTTTTGCCTTGTGAATTTTTGACATATGGCATTTTATTGCATAATCTCACTTTTTCTTATTATTTTCCTTTTAGTGCTGCTTGTTGCTGATGTTTCTGCCCAAATATCATGAAATGTGGAGAAGAAAGAACGCTCACGTGTGCCCTGGAGACTTTCCTTTTATTTTTAAACATGTACATCCTGAAATTATGTTACAGTACATTTCAACATATTCAAAATCATGTCATCAAATGAATATTGTGAGAATTATTGACAATTCTGAAAAAGCTTGGGTTGTTACTCAGTTAAGATGTAAAAGAACCCACGGGTTATTTTCCTTTTCTTCTTCTATGCCTCACTGTAGGTTCATTGTTACCAGCGCTGTAAAAACAAAACAAAAAAACAAAAAACTGTTTTCGATAATCAGGTTCAACCATCTCTCCCTACTGCAAAGGTTTGTTAAAAACATGCTTCTGGCAATGTGTAAACCTAAATACAATGCAGAGTTTTCATTATCCTACAATAAGAGCAACTGCCTGAAAATAAAGCCTGCACAAAGGAGGGCAAAGCCAAATTGTGGAGAGAGAATGAACGTGAAAGAAGCACAGAGCCAGAGGGACACAGGCAGCCTCTGGGTCAGTGTGACTAGTGGGCCTGAAGCCGGATTCCTTTCTTTGTCTTTTTAGTTATATGAGTTAATGAATTTGCTATATTTGCTAAAACTGGCTTGAGTTGGCTATTTAACATTTGAAAATAAAGTGTGCTGGAAAACAGAATAATGGGTAGTAAGAGGGAATGTTTGAAATTTGAAGACCCAAAATGTGGAATCAATTGAGTCAAAATAGGGTGGGCAACAGGGAAAGTATCTTTTCTTCAAACTGGAAATTCTTGATAATCTTTTTGTAAGAAGCAAAGTGTTGATTAGACCAATGATTATTGTGTTTTTGAAAACAGATACTTGATTGAGTAATAGTAGGAAGCAGGATGTGTTTTCTAATGCTTAAATCTTATAATATGGTATTAGAGGAAAGAATATCTAAGCTTTGGTTTCAACCGTCCTAACTAAAAGAAGAGAGGAAAGAGAATGGTGCAGTTTGCTATGGCCAGCAATCCATGATGACTGAGAGTTAGATAATCGTGCATAGTGGGAGGTTGTACTAGGTGAATTTTTTAAGTTATTCTTTCCCTTCCTCCCTCTTTTTCCCTCTTTCTTTCTTTCTCCTTTCTTTCTTTCTTTCTTTCTTTCTTTCTTTCTTTCTTTCTTTCTTTCTTTCTTTCTTTCTTTCTATCTTTCTTTCTTTTCTTCTTTCCTTCCATCCATCCTTCCTTCCTTCTTCTCTTTCCTTTTCTCTTTCTTTCATGTCTTTCTCTCTTTCTCTTTCTTTCTTTCTTTCTTTCTTTCTTTCTTTCTTTCTTTCTTTCTTTCTTTTTCTTTGTTGTTTTATTTTATTTTACATTCAGAGGACACTTGTGCATGTTTGTTACAAGAATAGATTTGTAATGGTGAGATTTAGGCTTCTAGTGACCCAATCACTCAAATAGTGAACATTGTACCTAATGGGTAATTTTTCAGCCCTCACCCTCTCCAACTTCCCACATTTTGAAGTCCCAAATGTCTATTATTTCTATTTTTATATCCATGTATACCCATTGTATAGCTCCCAATTGTAGGTGAGAATGTGCAGTTTTGATTTTCTGTTTCTGAGTCATTTTACTTAGGATAAAGGCCCTCAGTTCCAGCTATGATGCTTCAGAGGACATGATTTCATTCTTCTCTACAGCTGTACTAGCTACATGTTTTGCCTCAGGCAGGGTGAGGAGCAAGAAACACAACCATAGATGCCATTGGGAACAGAGGAAGTTTGTTTCCCTAGCTCTGTGTGAAAGCTTCCTGTACTATGTAATCTTCCGGACCAAATGAATTGCCACTCACTCTTTAGTCACCCACTATGATTTAGTCTTGTAGCAAAATACGAAATATACTTACGTCATTATCTAAGCCCATTAATTTGGAAGCAGAGGCCTAGAAGGAGGCTATTAAAGACCAAAGTGGGGAAGAACACCAAAGTCTGTAGCTAAAACACAAGGATGCAGGATCCAAATTAATCAGCTCTAGCAACAAGTTTGCTATCTTTAGTTACTTGGTTGGAGAGTTGAGAGAATGCAAATTTGCCAGCATCCTACTGTAATTTTAAAAAGTATTTTATTACCAGAAAAATCCCAAGCTAGGTAAGTAGGAAAGGATTCACATGGTTATTTACTCCTAAGGTTTGACACTTGAAACTACCCACACAGGAAGTGAGTTGGTAAAGCAGCATGGCTGCTCAATGTCTCTTCCACATAAAAGTAGGAAGAGTGATGGAAGGGTGAATTTTCCAGTGAAGAAAATCAGTAGAATTGACTTTGATTGACCAAGAAACATTTCACTTCCTTGGCAGGGAATCCGTGCAAACCATATCTAGGAAGTATCATAGATGCCTTATACATTGTTTCTCCTTCTTCCCCTTTGTAAATCAGAGCTTTTGTGATAATTATCCTGTTTTAACTTCATTAGTGTATATTCAGTGTGTGGAGGTGGTTTAATATATTATTTATCCATGGCCTTTTGCACCTTGAGGTCATATCTAAACAGACTAGTCTGCAGATTGCCCAGAAAACCTTGACTTAGAAAACAATGTATGAACTAAGATTCAGCTAGTCACCCTCTGGAGGAAAGGATAAGTGAGATTTTGCTTATGAATGAATGGGACACTTGCATATTGCTGGGCTGAGAATTTTTGAAATTTTGTGAATTGCAGAAAAGGCATTTATGACTACCAGGAAGTGAAAGGATAGAATTACTGAAAGCATCTGCTTTTTTTTTTTTTTTTTTTTTTTTTTTTTTAAAGACAGAGTCTCTCTGTGTTACCCAGACTGCAGTTCAATGGTGCAATCTCAGCTCACTTGAACCTCTGCCTCCTGGGTTCAAGCAATTCTCCTGACTCAGCCTCCTGAGTAGCTGGGACTACAAGCACTCATCACCACACCCGGATAATTTTTGTATTTTTAATAGAGACAGGGTTTTTGCCATGTTGGCCAGGCTGGTCTCGAACTCTTGGCTTCAAGAGATGGGCTCAGCTTGGCCTCCCAAAAATACTAGGATTACAGGCATGAGCCATAGCACCCAGCCTGAAAGCATCTACAATTTTTTTTTCACTCTGCCCACCACCATTTATTTTCAGAAAAAGTGTCTCTTCTGCTTCATATGATTTTGATAAGCTTGTTAATCAAGATAGTTTGACATTTCTAAATGAGATAAAGGGATAGGATCTGATCATTTTGTTGGAGCAAGACATTTACTATGATGTTTATAAGGTAATATAGTCTCCCTGTGCAGTGGATAACCTTTATAATTAAACACTATGATGGCGGTTGTGATATACAGCATTAAGGAGCCACAGGAACACCAAAATGGAGAAATCATCCTGGATTGAAGCACAGTGTTCTGAGAACACTAAATAGTTAGTCTGGTGCAACAGAGGTAAATTATATAGAAAAGCTTGTGACATCCTCTTTTCCACATAACTGGGGTCATGGTGTTGAACATCTTGTGGCTATAATCAGGTTAGACTTTACACTATAAGCAGTGTTGGGCCACTAAAGAGACAGAGTCTCACTCTGTCACTGAGGCTGGAGTGCAGTGGCACCGTGTCAGCTCACTGCAACCTCTGTCTCCTGGGTTCAAGCAATTCTCCTGCCTCAGCTTCGCGAGGAACTGGGATTACACGTGCTCACCACCATGCCTGGCTAGTTTTTATATTTTTAGTAGCAACGGGGTTTCACCATGTTGACCAGGCTGGTCTGGAGCTGCTGACTTCAGGTGATCTGCCCACCTCAACCTCCCAAATTGCTAGGATTATAGACATGAGCCACCATGCCCAGCCTCCTTTCTTTCAATAGTATTTCAGAAGTATGTTGAATGAATGGACTAAAATGAGTTTTATCATTATAGCAATCTGATAATAAGTATGGAAAAGTCTGTGAAAGACCAAGTGATCTGAGAAATAAGATGGCTTTCCTGGATGAGAATGAAGTGCAAGTTTTTCCAATCCTCAAAGTACCAGTAGAAGGAATGCCAAAGATTTGGCCCTTCTCTTACTCTTTAGCATATTGAGTACAGCTTGATTGACTGTGCTGTAGGTATTAGACAATTTTAGAATCATTACATAAATCAGCATGCCTCTCATATTAAAAAAAAAGTTTTCTTTTACATTGATGAATGCTTGTCTTCCTTCCTAAGAAAAATAAATAAATATCTACATCCTAGCAAACATATGGTGTGTTTAAAACTGCTAGCAAATAACCTACGTAATTGGACAGCCCATTATCTTGATTATTATTATTACTTAACACAGATATAGCACTTGCTTCAAACGGCATTCACTCAAAGTAACTGACAAGCATTAATTACTTAATGTGTTCATGTTCTTTATGGGGAAGTTAAATATACTTGAGTATATATCTGAGGACACACACATATACACACACTCCCAGGATTAATAGAGAGTCCAAGGAAATGTCTGTTGATTGCTGAATGTGTGTATAATTATGTCTATATAATTCCTAACAAATGGATATCAGTCTTCATTTCAGAAACATAGTTTCAGTAACAATGTTTATAATCACTTTTAGCTACAGTTTTAGTATAAAAATTATTTTAGTCAGAAAGTTCTTTACAGTTAAATTTTTGTGATAATTTTAATCCATATATTCTTCTGGAAAATAACATAGTATGCTTTATGTTGTCTTCCGTGAACAATGCATTAAGGTCTCCATATTGGTATCCTTGGTGTCAGAGCAAATAAATTGAATAAATAAATAAAAGACAGAAATCTCTTTTCCACTTCCTAAATATACATTCATAAGAGACTAAAGGGCCAGTGTTATCAATTATTTTCTTCTTCCCCTCAATGCATTAGCATATTCTCTAGAATGATGTGCATGTGCTGATGAACAAAGTCAGCTTCCTCTTCTGGGTTAGTTGCAGTGTGTACCCAATTAGTATCTCAGGTATTTTTCCTATCCACATGGCAGAGCGCCCAAATATACCTGGATTTAATTGCCCTTACCTTCATTGGTCGATATTTTCTCTAACTTAGTTGGAAGTTGTTATTCTGGGCCACTGAAGGATCCGTCAGGATGTGTAGAGTGAGAATAGTAATAGTTGGTAGTAATTTATGCCTTGCTCATTAGGATCTCTAGATCCAAAGTCTCTAACTTCAAACTTACAACATAGGCATCGTACATCTAAGCTATTTCTATCTGAATGTACCATGTAGACCATTCTGTGTCACATATATATTTATGACACTTTAACTGAATTATTGCTATCTTACAGGTGATCAACACTGCAGTTTACAAAAGATAATAGAAAAGATGGAACTTTCCCTCCTGAGTCTCATCTATTACACAAACCCAAACTAGATAGGCAATAAATACTATAGGCTGCCAGAAGGGTGGGAAGTAAAATTATGGTAGTGCAATAAACCAGGGTGGTATGGTCAGTCCCAGAGGAGAGGCTTCTATAACATTGAGAGGTAAGGTTTATATAGAAACTAAAGTGTTCCATAATTTATTCTAATATCGTCTCTATTTTATTCTGGTGTTCTTTCAGGTAGCTTTTACTTTGTGATGAATTCTTTTTAATTAAATTCTAGTTATAATTTGAAGCCATCTAGGCTTCTTATTTTCTCTGAAAATCTGACGGAAGACATCGTTCTTCTACACAGATAATGCACACATACAAATAAGTACAGTATTTTAGATATTTATGTATAATGCCTATCCAAAGACTTCATAAATGGTTCACAAAACATATGTTAAAAACCCCTATACTTTAGGGGTTTAGAAAAAAGAAATGTACTATTTCATCTAATGCTGATCATAGACTAGAAGATTTCTACATGAAATCAATTATTCTTTTATGATTTAGTTTATATATAATACCTCTCATTCTCCTAAAGTGTTAAGGATCTAAAACCTTAATCCATGTGTAGTGTTCTATACTTTTATCTGTTTTATACTATTATTCATTTATCTGCTTATAAAAACTCTGGTAAAAATTTTGTGTTAGAAATATTGCTGACTTCTGAAATGCACTCTAATGCTTTGGACCAAGAGAACCATTTTTGTATTTCACTTTTAATGTTTTTCACATTCTGAAAGTATTGTTAAGATCCTTTGTTTTAAAAATGGACGTGATTGAGAGCAACTAAATTCTATGCATGTGAGACTACAAACGCAATAGCAGCTCTTGTGAGAACATATGTGTGTATGAGCTTTGTAGCTCTTACTTTAATTTCTAGAGTCTGTGATTGCTCTGCTTTGCCTCTTACATGTTTGGATTTCTTGAATTCCTTATTTGAAAGAACTACTCCATAAATTATGGATATTCCTTCCTCTGAACTACGTGATTGTACAAAAATATACCTACTGAAAAAATGGGAATAAAAATGTAAGGGTTATAAAAGGTGTTGGTTAATGTATGATTATATAATAGTGAGGTGCTATTAGCTATTCCATTTATCTATTGCTGTTAAACAAGCCACCCCCAAACTCAGTAGCTTCAAACCACAGCTCATTCTCTCTCATGGTTTTGTGGTATGCCTGCTTTTAGCTAGGTAGTTTCACCTGGGATCTCTCAAGTGTTTATAGACAGATAGCAGCTGGGACTGAAGTCATCTGAAGGACGGGCTGGCTTGACCCTGGACACTCCCTATCGGCTCATTGCTTAGCTGGAGTTGCCAATTGAGAACCTGTGTGTTATCTCTCTCTGTGTGACGAGGGAATCCTCACATCACAGTAGCTGGAGTTCTTATGTGGGGTCCTAGGGCTCAAAGATAAAAGGTGGAAGCATCCAGGCCCATTATAAAAGGCTAGCCCATAACTAGAATAGTTTCATTTTGCTATAGATAAAGCAAGCCGTAGGCAAATAAGGCCAACCCAGATTCCAGGAGAGGTAAATAAGACTTCACCTTTTAGTGGAAGGAATTTTTGAAAATGTGCTTTAATCTCTTATAGAAGCCTTTAAGTAATTCCCAGAGATGAGCAGCATTGACAAGCTGTAAGAACAGGGATTTCTAATATTATATTGTTGGAACCGAACTGTCGATTCCTTCCTGGGCAGGGGTCGCAGCGAAGGATCACCGACACGAGATTCGCAGCAGAGAGTTATTTATTACTAGCGCGCTAGGGTCCCAAGCTCTAAGTTGGCCCTGGGACCCCGAGTGCTTGTTACAGGTTGTTTATATAGGCAAACACAAGTTCAAACACAGCTTAAGGCGCAAAATTCAAACAAAGCTTTAGGCGCGTGGTAATTGGGTCTAGCTATGGCCTGAGCAAGGTGTCTTGTTCTAATTGGTTAGAGCAGGACCTTATGAGGTTTTTTTCTTGGAGTTGCTGATTCCGGGAACTTCGAGGCAGGGTGGGACCCCCGGAATTGGCAGGGTGGGACCCCATGAGGTTGTTTCCCGGAATTGGCAGGGTGGGACCCTATCAGGGTGGGACCCTATCGAGGCAGGGTGGGACCCTATCCAGAGCCACCTGGTGTTAATTTTTTCTATATGAGGCCTAGTTTCTAAGTTTTATGAGGCCTAGTTTCAATATTTTAGATTTCTAACCTTGCTGTGATGTGCTAAGTTATCTCTAACTCCCAGAATTTTTCTTAGGTTGCCACACACACATATATAAAAGTTGTGGATAATTAAGGGTGAAAGTATTTAAAGGAAGCATAGCTTGTCTCACATTCACCACTTTGTTACTGAAAATAGAATGATGTCCTACCAAGAAGACTGCGTCCAGGGCATTCAAAGCATGAAAAGCAGCCTAATGAACAATGAGATATGATAAGGCACATAAAGAAGTCCATATAAATCTTCATTGTATAGAATCCTAAACACAATATAAAATATTTGAGAGTTTCTGAAGTAAAGATCCCAGGTAAATCTTGTTCATACCGGTTGTTCCCATACTAATTTGACATAGATTGGTCACACTTTCTCTGTCTCTCTTTTTTTCTCTCTCATTTAATTTTTTCCTAACAACTATCAATATCTAAGTTTCCTAAAGACACTTTGAAAAATGCTGCATAGTAAAATATAACAGAGAGTGTGTTGATTTAATAAAGAAGAATATCTTTGGATTACAGCTTATGAGATAGATTTAATGAAGGAAGTAAGAAGCTAGCAGAATCATTAATAAACTTGTTTTAGAAAAGAGGAGGAGAAATGTTGCTAGATGGGATAGAAGAGATTCATCTAGTCCTAGAGTTTTCTTCAGCAGGCCCTAAGATTTTCCTGGAGATATGTCACAGAGGACCAGGAAGGAAGTGGACAGAAAAGCAAGCAGGACTCTAAACACTAATATCTTAGCAAACATCCAAAAAAAACCTCAGTTTATACATCTTCAATAGATTTCATTTGAAATGGTAATGGTGATAAAAGGATGAAGAAGAAAGGAATGACACTAGTGGGAGGAGGAGGAGGAGGAGGAGGAGAAAGTTTATTCAAAAATTCAGTGGTACAATCAGAAATAGAACAAATCCTCTGTCTTTGAGACCAGGCTATTCTAGTCTTCTACATGATCTCTGAGGAGGGGAAATTCTGAGATTAAGAGAAAGTTAGGTTGTGGCGAGACTGTTATCAATCTTACATTTTAGGATAAGAATTTTTGTCATTACTCATAAAGATTTAAAAAATTTTACAAATATATCTTAGCAGGAACAGGATTTAATTTTTAAAGGAAGATAAAGTGCTAGTAGTTTAAGATAAAATTAAAGATAAAAATATTGCAATTCAGAAGAAAAATGTTTAAATAAATAGACTGGTTTATGTAAACAATTCCGGCAAGGGGTAGTGAATGACAGGACTCTGTTAATTCCAAGCTGATTGAAAGGTAAGCAAAAAAAGCCATACGTTTTCTGCCTTGAAGTTCTTCTGAAACTTTCTTAATGTCGGTGTATTTGATCATTAATTCTATATTAAAAACATTCAGCAACTTAATTTTAAGTCATGATTGTAGAAATTTGGTTCAGTTACTGGTATTTATGTGTAAGTATTATATCTCTAAAAATATTTACTGCTCTTTCTTTTTTAAAAATTTTTTGTTAAGTTAAATTATGGCATCTTCTTAAATGCTTTTTATTAATTAATTGTTTACATTTATAATTGACACATAATAATTGCTCATATTTATATACAGTATGATGTTTCAATGGATGTATACATTGTATAATAATCAAATCGGGGTAATCACCACATCCATCACTTTAAACATTTATTATTTCTTTGCAGTGACAACATTCAAAATCTCTTCTAACTATCTTGAAATATACACTACATTGGTATATGCGTAGTCACCCTCCTGTGTTACAGAACAGCAGAACCTATTCTTCCTGTCTGTCTAAATTTGCACCTGTTGACCAACATCTCCCAATCTTCCATCATCACTATCCTCCTGAGTCTCCAATAATCACTGTTCTACTCTCTATTTCTATGAAACTACTCTTTTAGATTCCACATGTAAGTGAGATCATACAATGTTTGTATTTCTGTGCCTGGTTTACTTCATGTAACATAATGTTTTTCAAGTTCACCCATGTTGCCACAGATGATAGGATTTAAATAATTTTGAGATAGAGTCAGTCAGTGTTATTGGGTAATTTACTGAAAAAGTAAATTAATTATAGTTAGTACATTTAATTGTGTAGACAGTATCTGAAACACAACACTTAAAATGTCAGTGCCAGCTTTTGTAATGAAGCCAATTCTCTAAGCTTCAGCAGGATGGAGATGTGTCTGTTTTAGTTGGTATAATTTTCTCAGTGTCTGACACCTGGTAGACACTCCAAGTTATTTGTAGAATGAATATATGTTAATGCATGAAGTTGCTCATTTTCATGTTATTAAACATTGTGTAATACATTATTACATTTTGAAAGTTTGTATAATTTCATCATCCTCAACAATATAGGTTCTGTGAATGAATATGATTGGATAAAACAAACAGAAATTTATATAGGATTGATCATATTATAATTGAAAATTACTTAGAAACTCTTCAAAGTAAATAAGTAGGTACACATCATGCTGTACAAGGTCATTTCTCCTTTTCTGAAAGCACATTCCTGTTCAGTCTAAATTAGTTCTTCCAATCAAGCAACTGATGAGGTACTTTTTACAACACTTGAATTTTCTGCAGTACTATAAAGAGAGAATAGCACATAATTAGAAAGCCTGGAAGAACATTTGCTAAGCCATATCTGTTTTTTAAATGATTTTTGTTCATTCTTACTCCACATAACTGGAAAAAAAATATTTTCGTGGTGAATTTGTGAATTTAATGCTTGAAATAATATAATCATTTATTATAAAGTATGACTTTATCTCTCTAAATAATTTTTTGAAATTGAATGTAATTTGAATTTTTTGAATAAATACACCTCTAATATTAGACTATTACAATCAATACAATTGTTTCTTTTAAGTAAAACCTGTATCTGGGCCTAGTGCAATTTCTTGTAATTTTGGCTATGCAGAATCTGATTGCAAATACCCTATCAGAAATTCTGATTAGCAGTTGTAGATGTTTTTGATTAATAAGTGATAAAGTCATCATTTGTTAATAAATGTCATTTATTTCACAGAAAATTTCTCTTTCAAACACAGGACTCATGAGGAGCAGAGGTCTCTGTCTCTTGAGTACCAAAAATATTGGGGCACAATGAACTCAATATGGTTTAGGAATGATTAGTTCTTTGATAGAGAGTTCTCTGAGGTAATTAATGTGATTTTTCTTCAGAGTTTTAAATATCCAGCAAGCTCTTTTGTCCACTTGATTAACCAGTAAATTAAATTTTTATGTAAGTCTTCTGACCTAGTCAATTTGCCAGGAGTATACATTAATGGAGGGTAACAGATGAGGTTCTTCCTGACCCTCTGTACAAATCGCTGCACCTCATCTACTTCTACCAGAAGGAGCCTCTGCTTTTACTGACATATGGGCCGTTGTGGAAACAAGCAAAAAACGAAACATTAAAACTGAGAAATTTTAAGAGAGTCTGTGAGGTTCCACAGTAAGAGAAGGCAAGACACTGAAAAGAGAAGGAATATGTTAGCGAAACTAACATTAGGTAGTGTCTTTCAAGGCAAGAAGCACTTAGATGTTTATTGAATAAATGAAGTGAATGAATAAATAAATGGCTTATGCGCTGCACCAACTTAATATCTGGATATTTTCTTCTATCCAAAAAAAAAGTTTTATTATTCTTTTCTTACACTTCCAATGATTTTAAGTCACTGTGATTGTTTTAAAGTCACTGATTTTAAGAATTTAGTAGGCCTTATCTTTTAAAGTTGCATGACCTTAGGATTTAGGAAGAAATCTTGGAGTGGGCATTGGATAGTGCTGATTAAAGCAGGTGAGTTACTTAGATACTTGAGAAAATGGACCAAGGGGTTAGAAAAAAGGCAGGAATAGAAATCAAAGGTAACTTAAAAATGTTTCTTAAGGTAACAACGACATTTAGAAACAGGAATACATTTCTCTTCCACCCCATTCTTTATCTCCTTTCTTTTCCCTCTCAGCTTTTCTTTATCTCCTCCTCCTCTTTCCCCTGTTTGAAAATTGAGATCCCTATTTCCCAGGCTACAAACTCAGGCTGAAATTACTTATTCTATACTTCAAATATGTTAGTTACACTTACATAGTTCAGGGACTTCAGACCCTAATCATAATAGTTTCTTTCGAAAATGTTGCTTAGTTACAAAACTTGTCTTTTTATAACAAATACAACAACATTCCTAAGTTGGAGGTGTATGTGAAACCAATCGGTGGAATACCTACATACTTTACCTTTTCTCCTCATTAAAATAAAAATCAAGATGTTCTAGTAAATTCCTTTCACTCATTACACCATTGATGATTGTATTCTCAAATACCTGAGGAAAATTAATGAGCTTTTGCAGAGTACTAAAACTGTACATATCTTTGGAAACTAATGTTGTATTTAGCTTCAGCCATGATGGATTGATCCAGTCCACTGTTGTACTGGAAAATGATTTATAAGAAGAAAAACAGGTGTCATTTTCTTTATGATTTATGGGTTTTTATCTTTAATCCTGAATTTTCATATCATTAGTCCTGAGAAGGGGATATTATAAGACAGATGCAATGAGACTTCAAATAATTTCATATGTGTAAATCAGTTTACTATCTATTTTTTGGTCATGGGTTTTATGATGGAACACATAATCATGATGGAGCACATGATTCTTAACCCTAGCATAATTTCTCAAATCCATATATTTGCCAAATTGCATAACCATATGTCAGGTTCACGACTATGCCAATTGTTATGTTTGGGGTTAGGTTCTAGCCCATCCTGAGGTCTGGAGGAAGTGGGTGAATGTGCAGAAAGAACACTCTAGGGGCCGTAGGCAGTGAAAGATGATTTTATTCAGCAGCAGCTCTCATCAACAGCTTTTTCTCACATTGTTCACCCTGTCCTGGCTGTTTAGTCCAGCGGCCCCCATACACAGCTGTGTGTCTGGTTCTCTCTTGCCTTCAGGGTCAGCAGCTTAGCTCTCTCTCTCTAGGCACAAGTGAGCTGAGCTGTGTCCTGGCTCCCTTCTGTCTGTCTGCAAAGACAGACACCTCTGACCCTTTCTGTGGGAACCAGCATACCTACACATTGTTAAAAGGGCAATTATACCTTTTACAGACAATACTGGTGTAGAGCCAAGTGATAGCCTTCCCATGTTATGGCTTCATGGCTGTGATAACGAGTGGAGTTATATGCCTGTGCCCTAAAGTTGCTGATGTAAACATCCTGCCTTGGCCTATCCTTGACCAAAGCACAGCCATGTTCCTTGTACCATATTTATATTCATATAGATATATATGTGCATGTAAAAAATCAATGTAAGTATAAATGAAGACAGCAATAGAGAAATAGTTTATTTAAAAGAATTTGATTATTGAATACAAATAGTCCCTTTTAATATGGGAGTTCACCTATGCTTTATAAAATGAAAAGTTTTTAGGAATTTATTGACCTATGTTCAGGAGAATTACCTTTCTTCTTCCCAGAGCCCAATAGGTTACTTTTTATCAATGAGTGAGTAAAATGTACAGAACTCTATAGAGACATCAGTCAGAAAGATTTTTCAAAAAAGTTCTCTGATTTTCTACTCAAGATAACTTAAAAAATTATTATATATTATCTAGCCTATTTTTTCAGCTTTTTTCTAGTTTTCTTTCTCCTTGAATAGTTTCAAAGATTAAAGCTAAGCTTGAAGCACCATTTGAGGAGGTAGAATATGGCTTATTTGAATTATGTCAAGGCCCATAGAAACCACCTGATTGTGGCTTCTTTACATTGAAGTGTCTGGCCTCTTCCTCTACAACCAAGATGATAGGGAGTTGTCAGCGTTCAACCAGAGAAGCAGACTCAGTAGGAGATACACATTAAAATATTTTTGCAAAGAATTGGCTTAATCATTTGTGGGAGTTGGAGATGCAAGTTTGAAATTCATAGGGCAGGCTAGAACACTTGGCCATGGTGGTGTGGCGGGGGAAAGTCCTGCTCACATTTCTTCTCCTTTGGGAAAACCTTAGCAATGCTTTTAAGGTCTTACTCCTGACTGAGTAAGGTCCATTCACATTATCAAGAATGGTATCCCTTAAAGTCAACTGATTATGAACTTTAATCACAGCTACAAAAAAACCTTTCTGCAACACCTAGATTTGTATTTGATTGATTATTGCAGTCTATAGTTTAGCTATAGTCACACTTCCAAAGACCATCACATTACAGCAATGATACACCATTATAGCTTTTCCTTTCTCACTTGGGGCACTGAGAGGCAAATGATCTGTGAAGAGACTGAGAAAACCTCATGCCTTATGTTTTTTCCCATGTTAGTTGTCTTACCATGAGCACTGTCTCACCATGCAACCCTCATTACAATTACAATTCCACTTATTCACAATTAAAAGAAACATGCTCAAACTTCTGGCACTGGTACATAAAGATTCATATTGGAAATTTGACTTTTCATTTATTTTGGTAATTTGGTAATTGTGTTGATTGAAATATATTTTGGGGATTGGGATGTTTTATAATCTATGTAGCAATTATTAGGGAGATTAATATAGTTTGAATGTGTCTCCACCCAAAATCTCATCTTGAATTGTAACCCCCATAATCCCCAAGTGTCAAGGGAGAGACCAGGTGGAGGTAGTTAAACAAGGGGGCAGTTTTCCCCATGCTGTCCTCTTGATAGTGAGTGAATTCTCATGAGATCTGAAGGTTTTATAAGGACCTCTTTCCCTTCACTAAGCACTTCTTCTTCCTGCCTCCTTGGGAAGAAGATGTCTTGCTTCCCCTTTGCCTTCTGCCGTGATTGTAAGTCTCCTGTGACCTCTCCAGCCATGCTGAACTGTGAGTCCATTTAACCTCTATCCTTTATATATCACCCAATCTCAGACAGTTTTTTATAACAGTATGAAGGTGAAATAACACAGAGATGAACTATTTATTTATAAAACATTTTTAAATCATAAAAGTTTGTGCTTTTTCAGAGGATATTTATATTTATTTAACACTTTTACATGGATAGGGTAGATGTTAATTAACTACTGTTTTCACCAAATATTCTGCCAAATCATAGTATCCTTTACTTTTGAATATAAGGAAATAGTCTATCTATAAAGAAAATAAACGTTTTGATGAAAAGGGTTTTTTTTGGGAAAAATTTAGTATAAAAATTTTGACCCTTTAATTACAAGCTTGGGATCATTATATATTAAAATGCTTATCCTCATGTCACTTGAAACAAAAGTCAGTTTGAATTAGCCTAGTTAAGAAATGAAACTAGGCTGGGCACAATGGCTTCCATCTGCAATTCTAGTACTTTGGGAGGCCAAGGCAGGGGGATCACTTGAGACTAGAAGTTTGAGACCAGCCTGGGCAACATAGCAAGACCCTGTCTCTGTAAAAAGTAAAAACAAATAATTGGGTATGGTAGCACCTACTGGTAGCTCCAGCTACTTGGGAGGCTGAGATGGGAGGGTTGCTTGAACCCAGGAGGTTGAGGCTGTGGTGAGCCATGATCATGCCACTGCATGCCAGCCTGGGTGACAGACAGAGATCTTGTCTCACAAAAAAAAAAAAGAAGAAGAAGAAGAAAGAAAAATAAACATAAATTTGGAGAGAAAATCTCATCATTTGTGTCAGAGCAAAGGTAGTACCAAAACAATGGTAGATTCCTCTAGAAATAGATTTTTCTTCAGAAGCACAGAATACTTGTTTATTCTGTTTTTCAGACCATGCCCAATCCCTTTTATTTGTTGCATGGCTACTGCATTAATTAGCAGCTTTGTTTGTTTGTGAATATCTGCAGTAAATTGTAAAGCAATTTGGTCTTTTAAATTGTCCTTTCTAAGATCAATGTCCATACTCAAGGCAAATAATTCAAAATTTTTTATTAGTCCCCTATATAGAATTAATTGGTTCTTGTTGTCTTTTCCTTTCCATGCTGTTCTATAGCAAAGTGAGAGCATGAAGATACCTAATAACTGTTCAGTAAATATTTGTTGATTGATAACAGAGGCTAGTTAGAAGAGTTTTAATGACTCATTAGTACTTTAAATTAATAAATCATGACAATAATATTTATGATGGCTTAGCTATTTTTAGACTCTGCATTCATATACACCAATAATCTATTGGTGGCTTTGAGTTCATTGGTTTACCTAGATAATTAAATATAATATTCCAAATTAGTTAGAGATAATAAACTCCCTCAGTAAATATTCAAAATTTATACTTACATATGTCTTCCTGTATGCTCATCAAAATATTACATTCGTTCAAGAAAATCTTCAGTCCACTCCCCCATGACACATGCACATTTGAATATAACTAATTTTGTACCTCGTAAGCATCACTTCCCCTATAACCACCTCAAACTGTTTATCACATAAAAGGAAGTGTTACAAGAGGTGTTTTTCTTTTGAAGGAACTGTTTACTCCTAACTGACCAGCAATTTTGCTTCATCAGCATTTCCAAGTCCTAGATGAGTTTCCCTTACCTGTTTATAATGCATAAAAACTGAACAGGAAATTTTTTTTTTTTCCTCAGAAACCATCTAATACTTTTATTATATTGTTTGCACTTTCTTAAACAGTGGACTTGTTCCATCTTTTGCATAACCAAAAATCTGCAAAAGATTGCTTTAATCACACTTCGCTACTTGCTGATGATTGAAGACGGGGTTATTTTATGAGTAAATATCACTGTGAAGAGCCAAATAGTGTTTGAAAATTATTCTGAAGCTGGGCTTTAAATGGCTTTTGGCACTCTGCTGAGAATGGTGATTTATGCTGCTGAATAATCATAGGCCTGCCCTATTTTCCCTGTGGTTAGTTTCTACAAGGACAGGCAACTGTGCATGGGAGAACAATTGGGCAGGTCCAGAGGGTAGTAGGGCCGAAAACAATGGACTCCTGATTAATTAGATGTAACGTATTTCTCTTTTGTGCTTTATGATGGCATTGAGAAAAATATGGTGTTTTGGAAATAACAATCTTGTGAAATAGGCAGACATTAAACAAATACTTGTAAAAAAGATAATAGAGTTATAGAACAATGAGACAGCATTAAAAATGAAAGAATGAAATGTGAAGAGCAGAGTCTAGGTCCTAATCCTAAGAAATCTCAATGTTTAAAGTAACAGAAATCTGCGTAGGAGACTGAGAAAGCCACAAGGGAATTTCAGGAAAACAAGGAAAATCATTTCATGGAAAAAAAAAAAAAAAAAAGGAAGGTAGTGTTTTGAGAAGAAGCACGTGGGCAACTGAGCCAAATACTGTTGAAGGTCAGGGAAAATCAAGACTGGACCATCATGTCATCTCCTAAACTCCTGCTTTTCTGCACCATGTGCTGCCTTTGATTGAACCGTGATGTTTGGTACTGGTGCATTGATATCACTCTGTCTATCCCCCACAAGTTGACAGTGTTGACAGCAATGCCAGTAGAGTGATACGTCATGAGTTCAGATTGAAACACGTTGGGAGGACAAAGAGCAGAGTCCCAGAGGGCATGCTGTGAGTTGTTCTGCTTTTGTTTGAGAACCTACTCTGCTGCTGAGTGAATGGGCATGGCTCTGCAGTTCAGTGATGAGATTAAAGACTCTTAATCTCTGGGTTGGAGGAGCTAGTGGACAAATGCTCCAGCATGCCATTCTTCAGGCACACAATTCTGAAAGGTAGTCTCTTTTCTTTTAGAAGGTCCCACCGTGATGACCACGATACAGTGCTCCTATGCTGACCTTTTTTCCTCTTCTCTTTATTCATTGCAGCTTTCTGAAATCACCTCCCAAATCAGCTTTCTGCAATTGTGCAAGTCTCCCCCTTCAGCAGAGCTCTTAAAATTAGTATTGATTGGTAGTTGAAACGAGATTTAGAGTTTCAAGAGTTTTGTTCATTTATTTGATTGTTTTAAGACGGAAGTATTATAAACATGTATAAAATCTAACCAGAAAGATCCAGGAGTAATGGAAGGAATGAATACAAATGAGATAAAGGGTATAATCAATAGAGTGAGTTATCTCAGAGGGAGATAGTGATGGGATTCACCACACTGCATGATTACCTTAGATGAGAAAAGGGATACACAAATACACATACTCTGAGAGGAAAAAAAAAAAAAAAAGGTGTGGATAAGTGTATTTTTTGTAGATTTTATGATGGGAAATACAAAGAGTTTCTTTTGGTGGCTCCTATATTTTTCATGAAGTTCATTTATTTATTCAGTGTATACTTACTGACTGCTCACTCCAAGGCAGAGACTATGCTGAGCACTTGGTCTAGCAAACAAGATAGTAACCACTCACCAGGGAAAACTCACAGTCCTCAAGGAAGTCAGTTGCTGTGTACAGAGTGAAGGCTGATTACATATTAAGTTTACCAACATTAAGAGCAACAGGTCAGTAGAACACAAAACAGGAAAAAGAATCTGGATAAATTCGGCAAAACTTTCAGGAGAAAGGGATGTGGAAGCTGAGATCTGAATAATTGGAAGATCTTGAGAGTCGAAGGATACACGTGTATAGATCTCAAGGAGAGTACAGAATATAAGACCAGAGGCCAGAGGATGCAGAGGCCAGAACACAAAGATGATCAATGTTCCTCAATTATTGAAAGTGAGGGACAGTGTCCTGCAAGTTTCAGAGAGAGGAAGATGCCTGATAATGCAGAATTTAAATTGACACGATTAGGGCTTTGGATTTTATTCAAAAGGCACTAGGAAAGTACTGTTTACATGGGACAATGGCATAATCAGATCAGCAATTGTTAAAGATTATTCTCGTAGCGTTTTTGGAAATTTAAAGAACAGATTAGAAAGTGCAAAGCAGAAGCACAGTAGTTAGGACAGTGTTTTTCTAGTCTGTTGTTAATGTTACCCTCATAAATAACAACAGTTTTTACAACAAACCGCATGTAGCACATAGCACACTTGCAGCTAAAACAAAATTTTTATAAAAATGCTTAACAATTTATACAATATTATCTCCTCTTTGCTATTCTTCTCTTGTATATTATTCCATTTTACTTTATTTTTGAAATGCTGATCCATGAAATTGATCTTGTGACATATCATGAGGATTAGGAGATGGTTTTGGTTGTGAGCATAAAAACTATCTTTGGTTTCAACAAGGCAGATGCAGATAGGTGGCCAAATTGGAGATTTATTTGTGACAGAGAATCAACAGGACTTGGTGCTAGGATAAATTTGAAGATGAGATGGAGCCAACAAATATAACCTGCTGATTTTTTGATTAAGCAACTGGGTGGATGACTATATCATTTGGCAATATAAAGGACATCAGGGATGGAGCTTATTAGAAAGGGGCCAAGACATTATTTCAGTTTGCATATTGTGATGCAGTACCTAAATAGCATTTTAGTGTACGTGTTGAGTAGATAGTTGAGTACTTGCAAATGAGGTTAGAGAACTATGTCAGGAATATAAATACGTGAATTTCCAACCTAATTATGATAACTAAAGTGATGGAGACAGATACTGTAATCTCGGCAACAGTATAGGGTGAGAAAAGAGTCTGTGACTGGCCATTTATTTTTTGCCCATTTGAAATTCAGACAAAAAAAGGTTAAGCTGGCACATAAGACTAAAAAGTGCCAAACACCAAAGTATGAGAAAATCATAAGTGTGGTGTCACGGAAACTTAATGAAATCCACGTTTCAAGGAGAAGAGACAGATCAAGTGATAGTACTGGAAAAGTGTTCATGGGATTTAGTGACGCTGAAGTAACTCATGACCATACAAAGGTAGAAGAAATGAGAAGTCAGATTTAAGCAGGTCCAGAAGCTGGAAGCAGATGATAAAATACAGACATGGTGTAGGACAATTCTTTGGAGAACTTTTTCTGTGAAGGAAGATAGTGGAAAAAAAATAATGGAATAGAGAAATGTCCTTTATTAAAAAAAAAGTCCTTTTAGAGTTTTAAGAAGACAGAACCTGGACAGAAATCTGCTTATTGTTTCTGTGAGTTTTATTCAATAGATGCACAGCAAACAAAGTAGAAGATTCATTTTGGAAGTTTACATTAAAGAAACTGTATAGATTATTCAAGAAAATTAGGAAAATGTAAAAAAGCAAATTTTAGGGAAATTCCACCCATACTCTTACTACTAAAAGATAATCATTAGTTACATTTCTTTAATGTTCTTCCAGCTTTTCCATGCATACATTTTAATATAGCCATAATGATATTATTCATATGCATATGTAAAATATTTTATTCACTTACCATTATAACTATTTTTCTATGTAATTTCACAATATTTTTAAAAAATTGATTTAGAGAGCACAAGTGCAGTTTTGTGGTCTGGATGTTTTGTATAGTGGTGTGGTCTGGATGTTTTCCATAGTGGTGAAGTCTGTGCTTTTAATATAACCATTACCCTGATAGTGTACAGTGTACCCATTAGGTAATTTCGTATTTCTTACTCTCCTCTAACCCTCCCACCTTCCCAAGTATTCAATGCCTATTCCACTCTCTCTGTCCACGTGCATGCTATTTAGCTCCCACTTATAAGGGAGAACTTAGTATTTGATTTTCTGTTTCTCAGTTATTTTCATTAAGATAATGGCCTCTAGTTCCATCCATGTTCCTGCAAAAGACATAATTGTAGCATACTTTCAAATTTTTTATGGCTCAGTAGTATGCTCAGTAGTATTCCGTGGTGGCTATGAGATTCTTCTGTTTGGTTTAGTGAATTGTTAAAGCATTTTACTATATTTTTTAATTCCCTCAATGAACTTTTTATTTCCAGAAGTTGTCTTTTTAAAAAATATCTATCACTTTGGCAAATTTTTGACCATTTTCCTGAACTGATTTTCTGATATCTTTGTATTTTTTTATTAGCTTACTCTTGGATCTCAATGAGCTTCTTTAAAATCAATATTTTGAATTATTTATCTGATATTTCAAAGATTTGATTTTCATTAGGATTTTTTGCTAAAGAGTTAGTGTGATCCTTCAGGGGTGTCATAACACTCTGTTTTTTCATACTTCCAGAATTGTTTCTCCAGTTTCTTCTCATAGCGAGAAATTATTTCTCCTTATTTTTGAATTTTTTATTTGGATGGAACTTTTTTCTTCCCTTGAGGATGTGACTATAATGTATGCTACATACGGCCACTTGGCTTTGGTTCTGAGTGCTTTCTGTGGTAAAGATGCTGTATGTAGAGTCTTGGTTGTAGATATCCTTAATGTGGTGAATTTCTCAAATGCTGGTTGTAGTAGCAATGTACTGGGGCATGTGAGCAGGCTCATGGCCTCCCCCAGGGTCAGAATAGTGGAGGTCTCCAGAAGCTTCTTATCTTGTTCCCATGCACTGTGCGCTTGTGTCAGGAGATTTAGTATTGGGTTGTGTAGTTTAACCTCCAAGTCAGTAGGTGGTTCTTTCATGTAAGAACCCAGTGTGGTGGTAGCAGAAGGATTGATCCTCGTTCTTTGTTTACATGGAGAAGCTCTTTGTTGGCTCAGGCAATGGGTTAGTCTGTGGAATGCTCAGTGGTCTGGGCTCCCCACTCAGCTCCACAGAAGGGGATGAAGCTAGTTGGAGCTGGACTGGGCAAGCTCACCCTTGGATCCCCCAATGGCAAGTACAAGCACCAGCCCTGACAGAGGTGCTAGGGAAGCTTAGGGTGAAATGCGCTGGGATATCCCCAGAGTATGGGAGTGGGGTTGCTCCAGCTCTATTGCCTGGACAGGCAGGAACGTGACCCATTTCCCTGTCACACTCTTGTCCTGGTAGTCAGGACACACAGTTCTGTCAGACACTCCTGTCCATATCTGGTCTGCAATGTTGCCAAGGGCCATAAAAGACACCTGCCTTGTAAACTCACTGTCAAAATGGCTGTGGTGCAGAAACTGTCCCCTCAGCCCCAGACACAGAAACTTCTAGCTCTCCACTACAGGAATGCTGGTGCTCTGTGTAAAGAGGGAACAGTTCCCCACCTTTCACATAACTCTGGGCCTAGTGTGAACACTGCCAGTGGGGATGCAGTCACCCCTAATTACCTCAGAAAGGCTTTCCCCCAGCATGCTTGTGCCAACTTCCTATGGGAGTGGCCACAGCTGTGTTTGTAGCAGTGAGCAGAGGAAGAGTAGAAGTACTCCTCTCTATGCCTGGGCCTGAGCACGGAAGCTGCTTGGCCACTGGAATGGAACTACAGTCCTCCCTTGCAGAGCCAACCACAGCACCTGTATCACTGCTGGAAGCAGGACCATCATTACAGCTCACAAATGGGAAACACTTGGGCACTGAAAAGCACATGATCTGATTTTCTTTGTCCCAAGAAGTGCTCCCTTCATGAGCTGCACTCTCCCTTCTTTTAGGAGCAACACTTCCTCCCCAGGGATAGACTCCCTCCCCAGAGCATAGACCCCTGGAAATTCTGCAACTCCCCTAGGTCCAGCCAGTCCTTTGCAGCTGACATAATCTGAGCAGGCACTGGGGAGTGTCTGCAGGGGTTCCCGTGATATGGAGACACAAGGGCTGATATTCCCTGGGTAAGACACAGTTATCTGATGGCTTCACCACAAGTATGGTGCCGGGTCACCACTGCTCAAGTTAGAGGAAGGGTGAGTAACCTGTAGTGAGTTGGTAGTCTGATAATGCCCTCAGAAAGTCACCAATTTGCTGTCTATACCAGCATATACCAGCGTTTGGGCTCACAAAGGTAGAGGAGCTGTCTGACAGTTCAGATATCAGAGGTCTGCCACACGGATGAGGAGAGCCAAAACATTTCCACCTATCTTTCTGATGAAATACCAGTTGTTTGGGGTTCCCAGCTGATTTCTGCCAGTCTTTTGCTTTTCTCTTTTTCTGTGCCCCAGCTTCTTCCTGGGAGTTCTCCACTAGGTTCTAACACATTCCCCTCGATAATCTATTTGAGTTATGATTACAAGTAAGTAATCTTGGTTCCTCTTATGACAACTGGTATCTGATGTCTCTAGTCAGTCTTCTTGAACTAGAACCTCTGTCATAATGTTTACAGAATAATTTTACTTTGTATAATATTTGGAATGAAAATATACTATAACATACTTAGCCATTTTTTTCTTCTTTACATCTAGATTTTCTGCATACTGTTTTTAATATCATTTGAATGTCATTCTCATTCCTGAATACATCTAGATTCACATGCTCAAAATCTAAAATATTGATAAAGATAAACCTTGGAAAGGCTCTCTCCCTCTCAGATACCAGCCGTGACCTACATGCTATTTAAATTAGTGTCTAGTCTTCCAGCCCTCACCAGTGCACAAGTGAGTTGGCAACATCTCTCACCCTTATTCCTCCTCCTGTGGCATGATCCAGGCTTTCCTAAATCAGGGCCCTGGAAAGACTGCCTTCAGGAGACACTAGTGTTGATTTCAACTCTATACTTTAATGCTCCTTCTATTGTCCTTGTTGCTATAGGTAATATTGCTAAAGGGTAACCTTGAAGAGACCTTGGTTTTAGCTGGTACATCAGCATCATGCCTGTTACCATGAGTATTCTAGTGGGTGTTGTTGCTGCTCTAGTGTAACTGCCCAGTGGGTTCTTGCCTACTGTCCAGATAGAGTCAATTTGTCATGGCAGGGGAATTGCAATAAAGTGTTTAATTTGCAGAGGCAGCTGAAAAGGAGACCAGAGTTTTATTTTCAATCAGATTAGTCTCCCAGAGAATGTGAGGGCTAGGATTTTTCCAAGGTATTTTGGGGGAAGGGATTTGGGGGTTTAGGCAATGTGTGCTTGCTGCTGATTGGTTGGAGGCATATCTGTGTGGGAATGGTCCTCTTGCATGCTGAGTCACTTCTCTGTGGGGTCACAGGAGGAGTTGGTGGGTCCAGGTGGAGCCATTGGTGTTCCGACATGCGAAAAAACCTGAAAAGATATCTCAAAAGGCTAATTTTACATTCCACAATGGTGATACTATCTGCAGGAATAATTGGGGAAGTTGCATATCTTGTGACCACTTGTATATAACGGCTGGCAACTGTTCGTATCTACACCTTAGCAGAATTCAGGCTTCTCCATCCACCTCGCCTGGTGGTGTCTCATTAACTTTACAAAGGTGGTTGAGTTTTGGGGAAGGGCTATTATCATTTCAACTATAAACTAAATGGCTCCCAAAGTTATCTTGGCCTAAGCAGAGGAATAATTAAAGGCAGCTTGAAGGCCAAAGGAAAGATGAGGTTTAGCCTGATCAGATCTCCTTCACTGCCATTATTTTGCCATTATTGTAATTTTTGCAAAGGCAGTTACACTAGCAAAGACTATGTCTTAAGTGACCATGTAACATCATCTAAAATGACACATTTTTGAGCCAAAGTCGATGCCATCAATATTTATACTAAGGGAGACCACTCCTCATATTGTCTTATGCCCAATTTCTACCTCCAAAGAAAGAAGAAGGAAAAACTAAAAGGCAGAAATGAAATCCACAGGCAGATAGTCAGGTGCCACGCCCCAGGCTTGGTAGTTAAAGATTGACCCCTGACCTAACCGGTTATGTTATCTATAGATTCCAGACATTGTATGGAAAAACACCGTGAAAATCCCTGTCTTGTTCTGTTCCGTTCTAGTTACCAGTGCTTGCAGCCCCCAGTCACATACGGGCTTCTTGCTCAATCGATCACGACCCTCTCACACAGACCCCTTGGAGTTGTAAGCCCTTAAGAGGGATAGGAATTGATCATTGGGAGGAGCTCGGTTTTTGAGACGTGAGTCTGGCCAATGCTCCTAGTCAAATAAAGCCCTTCCTTCTTTAACTCAGTGTCTGAGAGGTTTTGTCTGTGGCTCGTCCTGTTACAATACTGGGCAAACAGATATAAACTGAGCAAGCTGAGACCTATGGTCACCTTAATTGTAGCAGGGACTTTCTGTGCACCAACATTAGATTTAATTTCCTTGATTTCTTACAGCCTGTTTTCTTTTTCTTTTTTTTTTTTTTTGAGACGGAGTCTCACTCTGTCGCCCAGGCTGAAGTGCAGTGGCCGGATCTCAGCTCACTACAAGCTCCACCTCCCAGATTTATGCCATTCTCCTGCCGCAGCCTCTTGGGTACCTGGGATTACAGGCGCTCGCCACCTCACCAGCTAGTGTTTTGCATTTTTTAGTAGAGATGGAGTTTCACTGTGTTAGCCAGGATGGTCTCGATCTCCTGACCTTGTGATCCACCCGTCTCGGCCTCCCAAAGTGCTGGGATTACAGGCTTGAGCCACCTGCGCCCGGCCACAGCCTGTTTTCTTAAAGACTTCAGAGGAAGGTCATCTGAGTGAAGGGGAGAAAATAGGATACTATCAAGGCTAAATTCATCCAAGTCATATTTTTAATCCTCACAAAACCGGAACACCTATGGTACACCCTGAGTGGTTAGGAATTAGTGTTTGTTTTCACTCTTGCCGATAGTTCTGTGGTGTTTGGGGTTGTCAATTGTTCTAAATTCCCTTTCTCTTGTCTACTAAGAAACCCATTAAGTTTGTGCAAGGTGAAGCAGGAGGCTGCAAAGAATAGCCCAAGGAGCAGCTTCTAAGAGCCTAAGACTGAAGCTTCTTTCATGTTCTGTCAAAGATATCCTACACTTAAGGGAAGGTGTGGTGCCAGACCTTTCCTTTATAGCTTTAGCTATACGTTGTAATTGTCTTTTTTATGGTTTAGTTTTATATTTCGAGATCATAGGAGGAATTTGATTTTGGAGGGCTTTGATTTTATTAACTTTTTATAATAAGTGAAGGGTGTGAAAAGAAAATAAATCTTTGTGCCCCCAAATCACTAAGCTAAAGGAAGAAGTCAAGCTGGGAACTGCTTAGGGCAAACTTGCCTCCCATTCAGGCAATTCTTCAGCCTCAGCCTTGGAATTACTGGCACCCACCACCACACCCAGCTAATTTTTTGTATTTTTAGTAGATACAGGGTTTCACCATGTTGACCAGGCTGGTCTGGAACTCCTGACCTCATGGTCTGCCCACCTCGGCCTCCCAGAGTGCTGGGATTACAGGTGTGAGCCACCACACCTGGCCTCCTGCCTCCCATTCTATTCAAAGTCATCTCTCTGCTCACTGAGATAAATGCATACCTAATTGCCTTCTTTGGAAAAGCTAAACAGAAACTCAAAAGAATGCAACTATTTGTCTTTCACCTGGAAGCCCCCTCCCTGCTTCGAGTTGTCCTGCCTTTCTGGATAGAACCAATGTACATCTTACATATTTTGATTGATGTCTCACATCTTCCTAAAAAGTATAAAACCAAGCTGTGCTCTGACCATCTTGGGCACATGTCATCAGGACCTCCTGAGGCTGTGTCATGGGCACGTGTTGGCAACCCTGGCAAAATAGACTTTCTTTTTTTATTGTTTATTTGTTTTTGTTTTACTTGGTTTCATTTTATTTATTTATTTATTTTACACATTATGTTCTAGGGTACATGTGTACAACGTGCAGGTTTGTTAGATATGTATACATGTGCCATGTTGGTGTGCTGCACCCATTAACTATACATTAGGTATATCATTTACATTAGGTATATCTCCTAATGCTATCCCTCCCCCTTACTCCCCACCCCATGACAGACCCCAGTGTGTGATGTTCCCCACCCTATGTCCAAGTATTCTCATTGTTTAGTTCCCTCCTGTGAGTGAGAACATGCGGTGTTTGGTTTTTTTGTCCTTGCAATAGTTTGCTCAGAATGATCTAAATTAACTGAGAGCTGTCTCGGATATTCGAGGTTCACATTTTGGTAACCATGAACGGATTCTGAGTGGAGGTGCCCTTGACCTTTGACAAATCTCCTATCAGTATTTGGTACTAGCCTGAGGCTGTCTTTATGGCTCACACCAATAGGACAATTTGCTGAGTCCTGGAAGCACCCCCTCTGGAGAATCCATGATCTCC
Source organism: Macaca fascicularis (assembly GCF_037993035.2). Taxonomy (NCBI): domain Eukaryota; kingdom Metazoa; phylum Chordata; class Mammalia; order Primates; family Cercopithecidae; genus Macaca; species Macaca fascicularis. The sequence goes on from NC_088375.1 coordinate 44,967,452, forward strand.
TAAAATGTGATTACGATCTAAAGTTTATTTTGCTGTACAACTCCTTTTTTGGGGAGTTTTACTTGCTTCCAACACAAAGAAGGCAAGTTTTTCCTACTTCCAAGACGTTGGAAGGCAAATAACTCCTTTGAGTTTGAGCTGGCGTTCAACAGGGAAAATGAGCTTGAGTTTTTTCCTGCATCTAGGATGGTAGAGAGCAGTCTTCAGCCTGAGTCCCAGCCCTTGGTAAGTAACTGAATTGGTGTTTGTATTGCTAAAGTTAAGCTTAATAACCAGCTGGTCTTGATTTCTCCTTACCGTTAGACCACTCCATAATTGTGTAAGTTGTGCAATTGTTTTGCTTAACTTTGGTTTGTTTCTGTTTTTGTTATTGTTTCAGTGTTTTTTCTATTGGGTTTGACCAACTCTATATCCTACTTGATCAACTCCAAAGGAAAGCTTCCAATTATGGGGAAGGAGTCCTCTGAAGTGGCTAAATTCACACACACACAAAAGAAAAGGTAGTGTGGTGAAGGGAGAAAGCCAGCAAAAGGAAAAAAAAGGAAAGATTTTTGATGTTGACTACTTAAGGGGCTTTATTTACATAACAAGGCCACCTATTTGGTAGCCAGGCCAAACTGAAAGAGCAATGGTTGTCTCCCCAAGCTGCCGTTCGATAGCTAAAGTTCTGCTTTCTTTTTTTCACCACAACAGTCTGGGTTTGGTTCCTAAATCAAGCCCTTCCTGGTTGGATACTTGGTACTTCTGAAATAGCAGCAATTTATCCTAGCTGAAATATGGTAATGAGATTTTAAAAGCTTTTTTTTTAAAGGACCTCAATGGTTAAAAATCAGCTTCAATTAAAGCTAACATCCAAGATGTGTGTGTGTGCGCGCGCGCGTGCACGCGCATGTGTGTTTGTATTTAAAAGGCTTTCATGGTTTTGTTGTTGTTGTTGTTTTCCTAAGAATTGGTTAGAAACAATGAAATTTTCTTAAAAGGTTGATTGACTCTTAATAAATTATATGAGATTTTAATTGTTTCAACCCAAAGTTTAATTTTTATTGCATCTCACCATTTTCAGTTTTCTCTCCCCTTTTAAAAGGCACGAAATGGTTACTGTCTTCTTCAACTCTGCTTGGAGTTGTCCCACCTTGCTGGATGGAACCAATGTACATCTTATATATATTGATTGATGTCTCATGTCTCCCTAAAAATGTAGAAAACCAAATTGTGCTCCAACCACCTTGGGCACATGTTGTCAGGACCTCCTGAGGCTGTGTCTCAGGCACAGGTCCTCAACCTTGGCCATATCAGCTTTCTAAATTAACTGAGACCTGTCTCAGATATTCGGCTTTACAAGGGTAACAAAAATTAACTTGATAAAATAAATTAAAAGCTACTTCTGCCAATGTTTTGAGACCAGTATATTTTAACAAAATTTTTATTTAATGATTTCTGTCTTTCTTGTATAGTCATACAGAATTCACAAAAACGACAGGACATAATGTTTGAAGGCTTTACCTGACCCGATTTAGATATCTGAAAATCACTGCTTGAAAGACATGGATCAACCAAATCCAAATATTTTAAGTATCTAAAAAGTTAAATTGGAAACTGAAAAGACATGCTTGTCTTATGCTTCACAAAGATGCCTAAGCATTGGATTTTTTAATGTGTAATTATTCTACATAGCTCTCCTGAGCTCTCAACATTAGGCAGCCTACCATGTCAAAATGGTATAATCAATCCACAGATGAACACTTCTAAAGAAAACGAATGTTCCCAAATTCCATAAAGATTGATGATGTCTCTGAAGGGATGGCATATACTTTGTGACAGAGTAAGATTTCTTGTCTGGCTTGGGAGCCATTGACTGCAGTCACATTGCTATTCAAGTAGTGGTAGTTAATGATTTAATCTTTATTAATAGAAGAAAAGATTCCATTTGTTTAATATGCAGGTTATTTGTGATGCTAAATGCAATGTAATTGATGTAATTTAAAAGTTTCAGAGATAATGTCATGATTAATTCATCTGTAAACAATCTGGCATCTTTCATTTTATTGAGGCAGGCAAAATTTTTAACTAGCTGAAATGTGAGTAAGAACATTTATGACAACAATTATCATTTAAAAATACAATGCGGTATGAAAGATGAATGTCCTACAGGGCATTGTGCATTTGCTGTAAGGTCTTAAGAGCTGCAATTCGGCATGATTCATTGTCTCTGTATGAAAGAAACACGAGGGCAGCATAACTAGCGTTGTGTCTTTGGACTGAATAAGGTTTTAGAATTTCATGAAGGAGGTCACTGAGTATATTTCAAGGGTCAATTTCTTGAGAGTTTTGCTGCCCCTATGCAACTATTCATTCATTGAATCATTTATTCATCCATTCAATAAATATCATGGAGTGCCTTTTAAAAGACAAATGCTTTGGAAGAACTGGGGATGTGTAAATATAGATTGTTTCCACCATCAAAGAACACCTAAAGTATTAAAGAGTATAGTTTAAGTAAGATTCAATTAATATCCCACGAAATACATAAAATGGATACCAAGGGAGCAATGAAAGAAGGCATTTAACCCAGGCTTGGGAGACAGGCTGATCAGAAGCTGCTGGAGGAATTGATATGTGAAAACTGTATCTTATTAAAGGATGCAGATAAAGTCACTGAAAAGTTATTACAGGCAGAGAAGATGACATACAAAAGCAAGAGGTTTAAAAATAAAGCCAAACAAAACAATATGTGTTATTTATGAACCATACCACATATTTGGTGATGTTACAGAGGAATGTGCAAGGCAAGAAATGTTGCAGAGCAAGATCGAGGGGTAGAAAGATTCTAGAATGTGGGGGGTCATGTGGACTCCATTATACAATTTAGAATTTTTTCTATAGATTATATAGACCCATGAAAGCACTATTAGTTTAGGTAGATTACTTTAGGGCTTTGAAAGGGATGAGACTAGAGGTGCAGAGAAACTATTTCATATTGTTATGATGTAATCTGGGGAAGAAATGATACAGGCATAATTACCACTGGGCTATGGCCGTAATTTGGGAGTGAATAAGAAAATTGAACCTAAATTTGCAATTTCAAAAGCATAGAGATTAAAGGCAGAATAAATAGGGGCATGTCAACATATAGTGAAATAAGGGTTTAAGTAGGGGGCACAGAAAGAAGAGCCCATAAAGATGACAAAAAAAAAAAAAAAAATGATGAGAAAAACACTCCAACAATTAAGAGAGTGTTATAAAACCTCAGGAACAAGGAACTAACAAAGTTCTAATGGTGTGGTAAAAAATAGAAAGATAGCTTTAACTATTAGATTATCCATCAATAACTTTGGAAAAACAGTTTCGGTGGAATACTATGGGTAGAATACAAATTTCTGTGGGTAGTGTAATTGATAGAGTTGGGAGTTGAAGACATGGAGATAGAGTGCTAATAGTTGTGTGCCTGAGAGCACATAGCCTGGACACTGAGATGTCCTGGATCCTCAACTTGCCACTGGCCATGGGCAATGTTGCAGTGGTATATATACACAAAGGACAAAAAGTAGCCAAATGGTTACTCATTATTATTGGCTAAAACTTTTACCCCAAACTCCCATGTTTTCCTCTACTGAAATCAACCGAATTGATGATGCAACTCCTCAAATGCAGACCTGCCTGTAAAAAGAGTTGGGTCAGTGAATTGTGGTGAGAAAGTGGGTATTGACTTCAGGGGTTTCACCTGTGATGAAAGAATAGGTATGGAATAAAGTCATGTATCAACACATAAAGTCCGAGCATGGAATAAAGTCATATATCAACAGATTAAGACCAAGCAGGTGGGCTTTCTTTTTGTGGAAGGTGGGTTAGGGATGTTTGTTTTTCAAACGTAGTGTTTTCTAAGCTATTTACAAATGTTAACTATTTAAGCTTTTTTTTTTTTTTTTTTTTTTTTTTTTTTGATGAGGTACAAATTATTGCTGTAGATGAGTAAATAGAAACACAGAAAGAGTAAGCAAATTGCCCAAAGTCACTCACACATTTTTGAGTAGAAGTGTCAGGATTTGAACTCAAGCAGTCTGGCTTCAGAGTCTCTGCTCTTCCATGCTTTAAATACACTATATTGTATAGGTTGGGTTATATATATATATATATTTACTAATAAGGACATAGAGTAGTGAATTAAAGTTATCACTTGGAATCTCCAAAATCCAGTTTTGCTTAATAATAATTAAAGAGGTCCTTTAATTAAGAACTTTAGGCTGGGTGCAGTGTTTTATGCCTGTAATCCCAGGACTTTGGGAGGCCTAGGTGGGAGGATCACTTGAAGTCAGGAGTTCAACATCAGACTTGCTAACATGGTGAAACCTCGTCTCTACTAAAAATGTAAAAATTAGCTGGGTGTAGTGGCGCATGCCTGTAATCCCAGCTACTCTACTCAGGAGGCTGAGGCAGGAGAATTGCTTGAACCCAGGAGGCAGAGGTTGCAGTGAGTCGAGATCGTGCCACTGCACTCCAGCCTGGGCAACAGAGTGAGATTCCATCTCAAAAAAATAAAAGAACTTTAGACACACAACCACAGTTTAATTATAAAAAACTAAACTCACGTTATATAATGAGTTCCTATATCAAATTACCTATAACGTCAAGAATAACACACAGATGCACTATACTATTTATTCATTAGTATACCTAGTGCTGAGTTTATAAAATAGATTACCTTCGAGAATAAGGAATCCAGGACTGGAAGAGAATGCAAACATTTTAGAATGAGCATTTAGAAAAATGAGACAGTGTGATGGGGATTTAACTAGAGATTAGTAAAAGGCATGTTAATCAGCTACGAAGTCTGACTGAGTCTGACTTGCATACATTGGCAGTGGACCAAGTGACCTGGCTTTATGACTCAACTTTCACTAGCAACAGTCAATAGAGCAGGAAGATGTGTGCATATGTATCCGTGTGTCTGTGTGTCAGGGGTTGAGGAAGCAAATGATCCTTTCTACAATCAGGGTTGCTGAAGGGAAAGGCAGTAAGGCAGATGGATAAGGGAGCAATTGGAATTTTAGGAATATATATTTACATAGTTTTGTACAGTTCAGTAATAATCCAGATAAATTGCTTAGGCCAGATGGTTGGTTTATCCAGCCATGCAGTGTGCCTTTTTGTATGCAAATGAAATGTCTACATATCAAGAGAGCCTTGGGCAGAATCCAAAATGAAGCAGCCGATTTGCCCTAAAAGGTGATAAATTTAGGACCCGGAGAGGAGAATACTGGAGGTTGACAATATTGTTTCCTAATACGTCCTAGTGATTTAATTTTAATAAATTGATGTGAACTTGCTGGTCATCTAATTGTTCTCTAATAGATGTGCTGTAGAGACTTTTTTTTTCTTTTTCTTTCTTTTTTTTTTTTTTTTTTTTGCATAAGTATGGCACAGAGGAGGCTAATAAAACTAACGTTTTCTGCTTTTTTGGTTTATTCAAACCATTTCAATTTCAATTTCTCAGAAACTCATCATTGGAAGAAAATTAACAAGCCCCTAAATCATCATGAAATTGCAAATTCTCACAGTAGCCTCAAAGAAATGCCTATCAGATCAAAATTGGGGAAGAAAGCATAGTTGAGTAGAATGAGATAGAGTCCTGAAGATCATGATTAAGACAATGACGGCTATTTCACCTGAAATCTCTGCCACCCTCAATAAATCTGTGCTTTATCAAGTAATTCTTTCTCCTCTGACTGGGGTGGGATAGGGAAAAGGTGGCTCTCAAGTTGGCCAGTGCCTAGCTTCAAAAGAAGAGCTGGCAATTCAAATATTTTCTTGATAATTTAGGATTGGGAAGTCATGTTGCTGAGTTTCTATGATTAGAAACTAAAGGAAAGTTTGAAAGAGAGACAAAGTATAAAACGGCATAAATTATGGGTAAACAAAGGATTCTTTCTGGAAGAGAGAAGAGGATAGGGTAGAAATTCCATGAGTGACAGATCAAGCAGCCCCTGAAGTTGTTTTAGAAAAAGACATTAGTGACCTTGGTGAATTGGGTTATCTAATCATTTTGGTAGACTCTTCTGTTCCCTCCCTTCTGAACCCTTGCCACAAAAACTAAACATATGACCCAAACCTCTCCAAGTATATTACTTCATTTGCCTGGCAACAATGATTGGTCCAAGGCATAAGCATGTGACCCAAGCAGGGCCAATCAGATTTTTTTCCCTGGGGTTATTATTTAGTCGTTGATAGGAGGAAATACTTTTACCCCTGACGATTGCTAGACTAAGATGCTGATAGTAATAGTAATCTTCCCTAGTCACTGGAAGTAGCCTGTGTGCAGTAGGAGAGAAAGACATCTGTCCCACTGAAAGAGAAACAAAAGCCAAAATGAGAAACAAATGGAGAGGGGGTCTTCATTCCCATCTAAGAAGGTTTGGATGTGTAGCCTCAATTCTGTAAGCTGCACTTGAAATCAGGTATTCTGACTTGGTGACTGACGTCTTTCAGGTGCCAGTTTTAAGTCTATACTCATCTAAACAAAATTAGGCACCTAAAAATAGTGAGTCACTCCCCACCTCCCCTGTCACCCAAGAGTGTGTTCTTTGTAAAAAGAGCATCACTAAGTAAAATGGGAGCTTAAGAAAGCAAGTAATAGAAGGTTGTGGTCAGAAAGAAGAATTTCTGAATTGAAGAGCTTGATCATGCAACAATTCTGAGAGATGGTGAGATCTAACTGAAGCAATGACGTTGTTAGATATTATCAATGCATACTTTCTGGGGGTCATGAGAATGATATATCAGAGACACAGGTAGAAAATGTCTTGTTGTTTCATTTAGAAAATCGTTCAGAAGGAAAGGAAATTAGACGTTAATAGTTCCTAGCAATGACGATTTTTTAGACAATGGTATATGAAATCAGAAGGGAAAAGCTGTTGAACCACCATGGAGGAGAAAAATACCAGATGAAGCAGCGATACTGTAATGAAATCTACCAAACATATTGAGTGTCAGGTACAGGCAGAACATTATATTATTTCTATTTTAAATTTTATAGTGCAAGTGAAATGTTGTTTGTTTTGGTTTCATTTTTGTTATTTGGGGTAACAAAGAGAACATTTATGAAGAAGAGAAAGACACTCCATTAGGAATAGAGTCTGCAGAAATAGTACAATTTACATCCAGAGAGAACATTGCTTGTGAGGGCTGCCCACTTGATGCGAATGTTGTTTGATAGTTATCACTTTGATTTCCACAGGTACCATAGAGATATTCCAAGACCAAAGGTGTGGCTAAGTATAAAGTAATGGAGTCTCTAAATTAATGTCCACTAGGTGGCAGTAGACTGTGGTTTTTATTAATAACACTAATCTTTAAATACATTTGTAGTATATTTAATTTCCACTGAAGTCTTAAAGATTTTGCTATGCAAACTGTTATTTCCAACATGTACATATCTTAGAGAATCATTTATTGTAATTTTCTTCTTTTCTAGATGAGTTTATGCCCAGGACCACCAGATAATTGAGTCCTGTACAAAAGCTTCTGACTAATCCATGTGCTGTGGCTCAGGACTATGCACAGAAAAAAACCAGAGTTTTAAAATTGATTGTTTAAAAGGAAACATATTTATGACATTTGCTCCATGGTGTGTATCTCTTACCTTGTTAGCTCAGGCAGAATTAAAATGCTAGACAATAATGTTCCATGCCACTGTGCTTACTCAGGTCTCTCACATCGGTGCACTTCTGGCACCAAATCACATGACATTTGAGTAATAGCTGTCTCCTGTGTGGACTTTACACCACATGATGTCAGGGGCCATTCATTCTATTCCAATTATATAAATCATAGATTAAAACAGGTCTTGGCAAAGACTGGGTACTATATGAATATTTTAGAATAAATGTATGAGCACAAAATATTTTATGTGGTTATATATCTAGTAAAACACGGAAAGCTAACATATCCTTTCATTAGACTTCAAGAATACTCCGGCAAATATTTATCAGCAAAAGGAACCAGGAAAAATGAAAGAAGAAATAAAATTAAAATCTTGGACAGACCAAAAATAAATGATACAGAGCATTTAGGTAGTCAGAAGCTGTGCTAACTGGTTTCCAAACAAGGTAAAGAACAGCCTGCTAGGAACACACTGTATCTCAAAGGGCAAACCAATAACATCAAACCTTTCTCCTCTGCATTGCAAATACCATTTGCATTTCAATGACACTACACTCTAAAGAATATGCTCTAAGTTTGTTAGATAAGCCACATGTGCTCTGTTTCAAATCACATAGTAATAAAAGTGTTCCAGTTCTTTGATAGATTTACATAATTCCCTGTTGGACTACCATTGATTCCCCTTAAGAAATGTATGTAGACTCTCTATGAAAAATAGAGTTTCTTAAATCCAACTTCCTATGTAGAATGTATTATTACTTTATAGGAAAATAATTTCTAGCTGTTTTCCTGTTGTTCCCAAGAGTCTTTCCAATTTCTTTATATATCTGTCCTAGAATGTTCAATTTTCTCAAGCCCCTTAAAAAATCATTCTTGCTTTTCTACTCATTTTCACTTGTTAATCTTGACCCAGTTTTCTCTTGGTTTCATATTTTATCATTCTACTTTTATTCTACTCTCTACCCTCTCCAACTCCCCTAAATAAATTGGTTTTTATTTTGGTCACCATACCCCTATTTGTTTGGAATATTATCGAATGTTGGAAAGCATAAGTTTGTCTTAGGACGCAAAGTTTCTAACAAAGATTGATTCTTCTTATATTAAATAACTGATTCTTTATACTTTTCATGGCATTTTAGACTACAGGGTGGGATTGCAATCCCTGAAATGTACCCATTCTGAATTAAATTTATTTATTTATTTTCTCAGCACACCACAGAGGTTGTGCGATCACTTTTTTGTATCATGCTGCCCCTGATTTTCCTCCTAGTGGGCCCGAGACATCCATCTTTCCACGACTGTGGTCAAGAGATTAGGACTGTTATAAATGAGGCACAAAGAGAATTACTATTCCAAGTAGAATTTTGCAGTCAGTAAGATGTTAAAGATTATCTAAAGAATATCAAGTCAAATCCAGAAGTCTCAGCTAAAAGTATTTCTTCTTCAACATACAGATTTTATACTGCCCATCAGTGAGGGGTAGGCCTTGAGACAGATTTATTCTAAGAAATGAGGACAGAGTAGAGAAAGAAAAAGTTTGATACTCTTTTTATGGCACTGTGGAGCTCGGAGACTTTGAGAAATATGAGAAAGGACATAAGAGAGGCAGATGACACATGAGTTTTCATGTTTTCTCTCCAAACAGATAGGCAGTCTGGAAAAGCCAGGGATGTGGCTTTTGACTAGAATAATGTTTGGGACTCTGAAAGGGGTTTGCTTCAGATAACTGCCCTGCACAGCTTGAGGGTGACCACATCAAGGAAAACACAGTGGCACAGTGTGGTGACAGAGGGCTGATGTTCAGTATCTAAGTCATTCTTCCTGCCTGGCATGAATAGAGCTATATGTTATAAGGAGGGACTTTGGTGGTGGCTAAATGGAGAGTTGGATAGTCTGCCATGTGGCCAATTTTGTTGGTGATTCTGCAGATGAACTACCTGCACTGGGACTCTGAGGGAAGATATTACAGAAATGCAGAGAGGTCTACAGTACAAGTAGGAGTTAAAATTAGGTCAACTCTGAGCCTGGTATGGTGACTCGGGCCTGTAATCCCAGAATTTTGGGAGTCTAAAGCAGGAGGATTGCTTGAGCTCAGGAGTTTGAGATCAGCCTGGGCAACATAGCCAAACCCTGTCTCTATAAAAAAAATAGAAGAATTATATGGGTGTGGTGGCGAGCACCTGTAGATCCAGCTACTTGGGAGGCTGAGGTGGGAAGAGTGGTTGAGCCTGGGAGGTCAAGCCTGCAGTGAGCCATGATTGTATCACTGCACTCCAGCCTGAGTGACAGAGCAAAACCCTGTCTCAAAAAATAAATAAATAAATAAATAAATAAGAAAAAGAAACAGTGAGGTCAACTCAACCACTGATTACTGCTAGACTCTGGCCAAGTTAGAGAAGACAACCCAGTGGATTAAACCTTTCTCCAAATTAAGCCACACTGCTAGCATGTCAGTGATGATCAAGAGGTCAAAGTAGTGAGTGAGGGCTAAAGAAGTGAGAGGACACTTAATCCCAGAAGTATTTCAATCCATGGGCAAAAGGATATTCTTACTAATAAGAATATTATTCTTACTAATAAGTAAGAGGAGGAAGTTTGCAGAAATCTGAAACATTGAAACAATTCTCTTAAAGACAGTGGGAAAGACTTAAGTGTCCAAACTGTTTTACACCAAATGAGTCTGTTTTTATTTTTATTTTTTCTCCAACCGGAGAACATTTAAAATTGTTTTGGTTGGGACAGAGGGTGAAGGAGTCTTGAAGAACATTAGATCAGATACACCAAATGACCAATTTGATAGATAGATTGATTGACTAACTTTGTAAAAACATTTAAGTTACTATGGGAGTAAATTCATAACTTTGCTACAAATGTTGTGGGAAAGTGGACAAGTCATTTCACTATGGTGAACACTAATTCACGTTTCCATTTGGAAAGATAAAGGGGTTGGGCTGCATAATTCTTAAGGTCTTCTTTAGTTGGGAGAACCTATATGTATTTATAGTCTGTCCTTTATATGTAGAGAACACCAATGTCGAATTGTTGACATTTATTTTTATGATAGAATTAAACTGATGTATTGAGCTGGGCTTTTTCAGACATACTAGCAACCAGAGTCATCGATTTTGAAGACAGCAACCAAGCCAAGCAATGTGAGGGTACAGCTATAAAACAGAACAGAGATGTCTAGACTGTAGACACAGCCTGCTGCTTTGTGCTGATTGGTAAAGTGTTTCAGCCAACTGGAAGCAAATGTTTCTCAGAAGCAGTTTCCTGCTCTCCTCCTCTCCTTGCCATGCCCACTGTGCCCAACATGGCCCCAGCTGGGTCACAGAAGTCTTCGTCCTGGAATACAGCATTTCCCTATTTAAATCTCTAACTTTGTATGTACTCTTTTCAATAAAAGAGTATTTTTCATTGCCTTTCTGACCTTTCTTTGCTGGCCCCACAGCTAATGTTTCTGCACCTGTTGCATAACTTCTGGGATCTGTCTCTGTTGCTGCAAGTATGCATTCCGTAAGTATTAATAGTTCCATTCTCTCTATCTGGGCAGCTTAAATCATATTACATTCTAACATAGTTTCACTACAATCAGTTCTACCCCCAATTCCGTGTACAAACACAAGCACTTCTCCGTAAGTTCCTTGAGGTCAGAAATAGTCCCATAGTCAGCCTTCTGCCTTCTGTATTTCCTGGTCCATCAAGGTGCAGAGTACATATTCCACAGATAGATAACTCTCATTCAATACTCTGATCTTTCCTTTATCTTGTTTTCCTGGATATTCCTCTTCCACAGCTCTTTTCTATTTAATTTACCCACGTACTCCTCTAATTCCATCCACTTACTTTCAACAAATTCTTTTCATTGCTTATAAACAGATGTTTAGACAGTTTGTAGACATGATCAGTAATATGAGTCAACATTTTATCACTGTAAGGTGATGTTAGAAAATTACATCTTAAATTACTTTGTGACCAAGCTTTTAAAAAATTTGCCCTTAGATCGTTATCCAGAGATCCATATTGTTTTCTTATTCAAAGTAGTAAAACTTAATAATTTTACCACATTTATAACTATAATATGCTGTAATTTTACATTTTAAATAGGAAAAGGCAGGAAGATACACAAATCTTGAATGTGCAGAATCTTCCTTCCATAACTGAACCAGGGATAGAACATAAGTCAGTTTTATTCCTCATTCGGGAAAGCTAATATCACTTCCTCTGTATCCACTTTTGTTATAGTCAGTAGAATAAATAATAAGAAAGTGACTCTATTTGTAAAGGAGAATGGTCCAGAAAACCTTGAATAGAAATTTCAAATAACATGGTAGTTACAAGCTGAGAGACTTATTTGTCATAGAATCAATAAAGCTATGTGTGAGAGGTGATGGCAGAAAACCTAGACAAAAATTGTATAATATTGCAATAGAAGTACACCTGGAAATGCTAAGAAATGAATTTGAAACCTATTTCATTGCTTGAATGGAGTCTGTGTTCTGAATGATAAGGCGATCCATTGGGGATTTTCCATCTGAATGATCTTTTGTAACTGAAGCCACAAGAACATCATGTGAAACTGCCCAGTGGAGATTATGCTGTGCTGTATGTGTATTCCGAAGCAGACCACAGACTTGGAATTAGTGAAGTAATTGACGAATATAAAACTTCAGCATGACACGTAATTTCATTTTCAAAGGTTGAAACAAAACCTTAGCTTTTCAGAGATGTGCTGCTACCTTAACCGGCATTCCTTCTTGTATCACGGTGCAATTGCAGATTGAGAGGCGATTATTTTCCTTCAAATTAAATAACTTCCTGAAGCTGGTTTCTAAAAGATTCTGTTTTCTGCCAAAGTCATTTTGTGAATGGCCACTTTAGGAATGAGCATTGTAATGGTGTCCCAAATCCTGTAGACAGCTGATTTTCTTTCCAATTTATTTAGAGCAATAGTTTTGTATTCAACCCCTGATGTCGAATCAAAGTTTCTACATGTGAAGGAGATTCAACAAATTTGTAATGAGTAAAGGCACTTGAAAAATTTTATAACTAGTCAGAAATAGACAAATTTCACTACTTTGTATTGTAACTTTTCAAACTTCTTAGCTTTTCAGATGCAAATAGGCAAACCTGTCTCTATCCACATTGTCTCTTTATGTCCCTCTTTAAGAAAGAAGTCTGACAGCATTCTCTGCCTCTCTATTATATATATACATAGTACTATATAGAATAGTGTATATATATACACACATCCACACACATAGATGTCACTCTTTGTATATATTATGCATATAAACACACATGCATGACACATACATATAGGTGTATGTATATCTGTCACTCTCCGTATATTATATAAACACACAAAAGCACACACACATGCATATTGGTGTATGTATATGTCACTTATATGTATGTGTGTGTGTGTGTGTGTGTGGGCACATATATAATGTTTTCTGAGAGTTGGAAAACCACAGCAGTCAAACGATTTAGAAATAATAAAGTACAAATATAACAAAGACATTACTGAATATTCTATTCCTTTTATAGTCCATTAGAAATTAGTTCTGCTAATTCAGTGTGTGACAATACATTTGAATATATAAATTTCTTCATTCTATTTTATATCATTCTTTAATATAGTAATAAAATGCAGATTCTTAAACCATATTTTTAAACATACTTGAAAAATAACATTTTTATATGAAATTATTGACAAATTTTCAAGAACATAAATCTCTATAATGTGTGAGGGAAACATTACATTACAAGTCTCATTAAAGATGCTTAGCTTAAATGATGGTTCTGACAATGAGTATGTGACAAATTAAAGTTAGCAATGAGTATGTGAGGCTAATTCCAGTAATGCTAGGTATAATTCGTATTTAGTTCCTTTATTAATGCAATTAATTCCATCTTTAAAATCAAGAAGAAAACCCATCAAACCACTTGTAAATTGGAAATGGATTTTGTAAATTTCAACATCCATTCCTTATTTTTTTAAAAAAGTTGGTTAAACAGAAATAAAAAGACATTTCTTTAACTTGACAAGCCAACAGTTAGATCTTTCCCTCCGTAGAAACAATTTCTTGACCATATTCCATCAGTTGCACATCCTGTGGGTACCAACTACTGAAACCCTGCCAAACCCCTCCATCTCCACTGCTGTTGCTTAGTTTTACCTTTTTTTTGTTTTTTTGTTTTTGTTTTTGTTTTTGTTTTTTTGAGACAGAGTCTCGCTCTGTTGCCCAGGCTGAAGTGCAGTGGTGCAGTCTCACCTCACTGCAACCTCTGCTTCCCGGGTTGGTTCAAGTGATTCTCCTGTCTCAGCCTCCTGAGTAGCTGGGATTACAGGCACATGCCACCATGCCTGGCTAATTTTTGTATTTTCAGTAGAGACGGAGTTTCGCCGTGCTGCCCAGGCTGGTCTCAAACTCGTGACCTCATGATCCACTCGCCTCGGCCTCCCAAAGTGCTGGGATTACAGTCGTGAGCCACTGCGCCCTGCCTAGTTTTGCCTTCTATTATCACTCAATTAGATGATACTCACCATAATTCTTTTCTGCCATTTTTTCTTACTCCCTTCCCATGTTACTGTCAGAACAATCTTTCCAAAATGGAAATCTTACTTTATTCCTTATTTTAAAAAATTAAATGGCTTCTCAGAACCTATAAAATAAATTTCTGATTTCCAAAAACAACATGCTAGACCTGCCATGTTTTGGTGCAACCAGCTATCAAGCTTTACCTTTGTTGTTTCTCACATTTTCAATGAAAGTTTCAACTTTGATGAACTAATTTAATTTTCTCAATGTTAGTTCTCTCATAACTTGTGGCACTTTCATGAGTTGCAGTTGTTGCTTGAAATGCTTTACTTGCCATATTCATCCGGGTAAAAAATAAGGATCTAATGCAAGCATTGACTACTTGGAGTATTCTATTCAGATCTCCAAAGGTTGGAAACTTTTCCCTATGATTTCACAGTATCCTGTTTTGGTCAATAATACATCACTTTCCATTGCATGATGAATGGTGGTTTACATCAACTTCAGGGAATGATGTCTTATTCAGTTTTGTATTCTGAGGATCTGTTCTGATCTGAGAAATAATAGTTGCTTGTCCAGTATATGTAGAAATAATCAAATATTTTCATTGAATCTTATTTCTGCAAGGCTCCTTGGAAATAGTAGTATCATCTAAGAATACAATATATTTGGAGCTCTAACCTGCAGATATTTTTTTTTTCCAAGTGCCTGCAATCTGTCTGGAATTCAGACTATTACCCTTCTGGATTCACTAAAAGTATACTCTTAATCTGTACCGGGAAGTTCTATACTGTTGCTTTAATCCTTGGTGCTGTTTATTTCAACCGAGATACACCTTGAAGACAATCTGTCTGCAATATTCATAATCCCTGAATGGATAACACCCAATAAAAGAGAAAACACCATCGTCAATTTTCTCTTCTATCTAAGTCCTCCTCTGTCTTTATACCTCATTTGACCTGAATATCTTGTCTTTCCATGTTGAATGCTCTTCTTCTCTTGACCTCTAGATCACCACACTCTTCTGATTTCTGCCTCTGTTTCCCTGATATTTTCTGCTTTAAATTGTCCTCATCTACCCATGCCTCAATTTATGCCCTCTTTTTAAAAACTCTGTCCTTAGCCATCATTTCTCTCTAAGTTCTACTTAATAATAACCTTAGATATTGTTGTGATTTTATCTTTTATTTCTATGCATATTTTTTTTACCAAATGCATATTTCTAGATGTGATACCCTGATATTTTTCAGAACATATCTAGTTCATTGACATTATTTTCAAAGATATATCAACAGCACCCCAAACTAAACTTGTACAAAAATATTTGTCTTCTCCACTGATATGCTCCCATTTGAATATTTCCTGCCATTGTTGTTGGAGGATACCTCTAAAGAACCCTGGAAGAAAATATCAATGTTAGTCACAATGTCTAATATTTTTCACCCCTATAGTCAAGAAGTAAATCACCATATCATAAAGAATTGTGAAGGAGCTGAGATTTTTTATCATCTTACAAGCTAACAGCTTAGCTGGCTACAATTTTGCAGATGCTGCAGAAGACACAGGACTCCAGGATCAGACACAAAGAACTTTGCTACTCATGGCACAGCAGGCAGCATGAGCTTCATGTTCACACCAGTTTCCTTTGACTCCTCAGTCACATTGGTGTGGTGCAGAGAAAACCCAGGTGGATGCTGGACACACAGTGAGTTTGTTTCATAGTCAAAGAATTCTGATCTTAGGAAACCCAAATCTCTCATAAGGTATATGCAACCAAAAGCACCAAGCCTTTGCCCTGACGGGCGACACCATCTCTAAACATTTTTGAAAGATAGGGACAAAGGGAATAAGTATCTCTGTTCTAAAACATGTAGGAATACAAGAAATATGTAAAGAATATTCTCCTGGTGCCGCTCTATCTTCTGTTCCTTATTTCTTAATAGCTGTGTGAAATCGGACAATTTACCTTCATTGTGCCACAATTTTTTATGTGTTAATGGGAATAATAATAGTACCTAAAACATAGAATTATTATGATTTTTCAAAGAGTTAATATGTCTAAAGTTTCTGTGGCAAAGTCTGGCACATTATTAAATGCTTTTTAAGTCATTATTAAATAACTGAATAGTAATAAGTACTTATTACTATTATCATCATCATCATATTTACTGTTCCTTTTCCATTTTGTTTGCACTGGCACGTCACTTCTCTCCTGTCCACTGCAGTATAACCTTACTGTGATTCTGCACCCAGACTCTCACCTCCCCATTTACTCTTTGTGCAATTTCCAAAGCTTATTTCCTAAAATCAATATCCGTGATGTCCACTTGATTCTTCTCTACATTTTTGATGATTCCAGGTTGCAGACAGAAACTGGCCTGCAGTATGGAATTCAGGATCCTTCTCAACATGGCTTTTTGCTAGTCTCTTTCCCCTTTAGGCTTCAGTAGTTTAGACTTTTTGTATTTTATGAAGAGATTAGGCACATTTAGGTATCCACACCTTTGATCCTGCTGTTGTTTCCTCAGTCAGAAATCCTTTTATCTTTACCTGTGAAAATTCTTGCAATGTTTCTGAGATCAGCTCATGCTATTGCTTCCCCAAACTTCTTGCAAGCACACACTCTGCCTGGCTTATCTTTCAATAATCTGTTGGTTGTAAAATCATTTTTAACAACACAGTTTCATATTCATCATCCATCCATTGTCCTTATATTCTTCCTTTTTAACTTTGTACCCATCTAATTCCCTTGTCTTTGCTTGTCAACATATCCTGGTCATTCTCTTCATTCATCTGAACTGATTTAGTAGGCTCATTTTCCTACAGCTTTAGGTTCTGTATGCACGGCTTCCTTTTGGACATCTGATTTGGATTGATCCAGGATGAACACTGCCCTATACTGCTTCCCCTCTAATACAGTTGAGTTCTGTCTCTGAGGTTGAGGCCTTACAAGTCCAAAAACAAATCATCAATGCCTCATAGTCCTACCCTTCACCTTTTTTGATCTAACACACATTTTTGTGTAGGAGGCTTATTGTCTTGATAATCAAACAAAAAGCCCAGAATCAGAAAGTCACCTGTGGTCAAAGCTGCAAATACCAAGGTAATGTTTTGTTGAGCATGAATAAACACAGGCATATTACTTTCTCCATTTAGCCTGTGTCAATTAAGACTGTGTAGGAGGAGATTTACTGCAATTAAATAATTTAAAATATTATTTAAAGTTATAGGTAATTGAGCAAAAATGTAACAACATTCAAGAGAAAAGGGCAAAGGAAAAAAATGTAAAATTTATAAATATATACATTCTATATGTTGATCTGGGTTTATAAAGGGATTTAAATTGCAGTTCTAAATTTATTTAGTTTTATATCTCAATTGCACATCTGATTCTTGTTTTCATGGAACATGTTTCAGTCTCAGAGTAAAAGATTTCTTGAAAATCATAGGATTTATGTTTACTGTGTTCCTTATAAAACCAAACTCATGACAAGTGATGATCAATAAGTGGTCTTTGTTGCATTAAATGAAAATAATCTGTGAATTTTTAATGCTACTGCTTATTAATGCACAAAGCTGAATACATAAAGACAATGAAATATTGATAAAATGTAAATTTAACATAATCCACTAACATTAAGATAGAGTTTATTAAAAATCAAAATTAAGATATATATGATCGAATTGAATATTTGATGTAGGAAGAAAATAGGTAACACACAAAGCAAATAGAGAACATAGCCAGTAAACACATGAGAATAATATACTACAAAGTCTCTAAAATTTTCCTCCTACCTATTTAATACAGCTAATAAAAAGTCCAGGATATGCCTTTTGAACAGATGTAACGGTGTGCCTACCACGGATTGAGCCTTAGTAACCAGAGGAATTACCTTAGTTCCAGCCAAGACAATAATGGGAGGGTGTATTAGTTCATTTTCATGCTGCTGATAAAGACATACCTGAGACTGGGTAATTTATAAAGAAAAAGAGGTTTAATGAACTTACAGTTCCATGTGGCTGGAGAGGCCTCACAATCATGGTGGAAGGAGAAAGACATGTCTCACATGGCAGCAGACAACAGAGAATGAGAGTCAAGTGAAGGGGGAAACCCCTTTAAAATCATCAGATCTCATGAGATTGATTCACTACCATGAGAATAGTAAGCGGGGGACTCTCCCACGGGCCCCTCCCACAACACATGGGAATTATGGGAGCTACAATTCAAGATGAGACTTGGGCGAGGACACAGCCAAAGATAAGGCGCAGTGATGCCGTTTTCTCCTGACCATTCCAGCACTTGGATTAGGTGTGTTACTACTTCTTATGAAGGCTATAAGCAGGTAGTAGGGGCAGTAGATGATTCTAGATTGCCCTGATAGCCAATAGCTCATCTCAGTTTTTAATGACTAAAAAAGGTTCTGTTTCCTGTGTTTGGCTGACCAATGACTAAGTGGTCAGGGATGGTGTGAGTGTGCTCCTTTAACCCCTTTCTCTCCCAGATCTCCCCAGCCATCCCTATCCTCAAGCACAGTTTTCCAGAAATTATGAAACTAGATCGTGCAATGGAGCTGTTTGAAGTAACCAGGATCACAAAAGAGATCTACTTGGTATCATATCAACTGAACACCTGGCTCCTATTTCCTTTTGTTTGCTACAGTCATTTTAAGAATTAACTAGTCTATTCTTCCTCCAGTCTAAGTTGTTATCTTTCTTTCCTCTCAGAAGCTTTTCTCATAATAATTTCTCATAATTCATTTAAAAAAAAAAATCAGATCAGGCCAAATGTGGTGGCTCAATCCTGTAATCCCAGCACTTTGGGAGACGGAGGAAGGTGGATCACTTGAGGTCAGGAGTTCAAGATCAGCCTGGCCAACATGGTGAAACCCTATTTCTAGTGAAAAATACAAAAATTAGCTGGCCATGGTGGTAGGCGCCTGAAATCCCAGCTACTCAGGAGGCTGAGGCAGGAGAATTGCTTGAGCCTGGGAGACAGTGTGCCAAGATCCCACCACTGCACTTCAGCCTAGGTGACAGTGTGAGATCCTGTCTCAAAAAAAAAAAAAAAAAAAAAATCAGATCAGTGGTCTGCTAAATTCCTTTAATATTTTGAGCCCTGGAATATTTTCAGTCCTGTGAAGCCAAGGCAGGAATAAGTCACACACGTTCAAAGGAAATGACATACTCAAATTTTAATGAGAGAAAAAGCAGTGTTTCAGTTTACAAAGAGAAGGTTAGACAGGATGTTATGTATATTATTATTTTATTAATATTAATTTGTAATTACCATTTGTAAAAATAAGACAAACACAATGAGAAAATTCAGTATGTTCAACCCTGTTGTCAATAGATAGAATGATTGATTTTATTTCTAAATCAAGATAGCCATATCTCAGAATAAAAATTTGTTATTTGGCCTAAAATAGTCATTGAAAGAAAGTCTTCAATAGAAACATTTCAGTCCTTTCTTCATTTTTCTTCATGGAACTTGATTATGTACATTTAATGGGCCATTTCTGATATTTTTCTGAGATTAATGGATGTCTGGGAAACTTTTCCTCCAGTTAAGCTTTATTTATTCATTATATTGATTATCTTTTAAAATCATTTTGATAGTTGATTCTGAAAACTGTAGATACACTTTGGTTGGAATATTCAGTTTCTAAATGCTAAACCAAACTGCCAATGCAATTGAATTACTGTCCATGTAATAATAGACCATTTATCAATTGATGAATGAATTGAGTGAATTAAACTAATCTTAACTCTACTTATGAATCTTTTCCCAAGCCAATCTTTACATTCTTTGTAATAGAATTTAGACAGATTGCTCAACAGCTCCATAGATAGATGGATACACAAATAGTTTCCCATGCATTGTTCCCGCATAAACTGTCCTATGCAACTGATTAAATGCTCAATTTAAAAATAGTGTATAGAGAATACAACATTATTCTTGTGATTATGAAAGAAATTATGACTTAATACTCTTTATGTTTTAATTGCTGAAGCTCTATCTAGCAGTTTAGAAAAATATTGCATTTTCTGTGAAATATATCAAGATTTTAGATTACCATGTGCATCATTTTATTGCTGGTCTAAATGGCTACCCAGACTTTCCCAAGGGAGACACCATATTTTTCAGAGTATGCTTTTCTTTATTGGAAGACTTGTTTTAAAATAATGTACAGTGATAGCACAGAGTTCTTAAAGGTTATAACCAATCCAGACTTCTCCTACACTGAAGATTCTGAGGAAAAAACAAAACAAACAAACAGAAAAACTTGAAAGTTGTCATTTGCGAAAGCATTGCCTAGGAGAATATATTCAATGGATATATTGCACATCCCCAAGTACAGGTTCTATGCTTGACTCTGGGGATACAGAAAATAGTAAGCCATACAATTCCCGTGCTCTCAGGAAGCCCACAATGCAAGAGATGAGATGAACGTTAAACAAACAATTATACAAATTGTTATTTAATGACAATTGTAATAAACACAGCATGCTATAAGAAGGCAACATATGGACTGCACACTAGTCTGTGGGTATTGAAACCTTTCCTGATAAATGAACATTTAACCTGACTTGGAATGGAAAGGAGTGGAATTGACCAAATAAAGTGGTGACCAAATCAGTTAGCAGCAAATTAAGACTGATTTTTATAGTATAGATTGCACATAGTTCTGAAGCAAGCTTTATAAATTAGCTACCTCCACTCATTTGAAAATGTAGAATTGTATGACTGTGTATAAAAGAAGACCAGATGGCGAAACAATCTACTGATGAAAGTTAGAATAATCAGGAGGAAAACTTGAGCTGATTCTAAAGGATAAGTAGTTTGGACAGAATGAGAGAAACAGCCTATACCATTTCATTTACTCAATAGCCCACCGATATTTACGATGGACTTAGTATATTCTAGCAATTGTCTTGAGTTCTGGAATTACAGAGCACAATAAGCATTATGTCCTTGCATTCGAAGGGCTTATTGTCTAGTTTACATATATATACACAATGGATTCTATTAACAATTATGAAAACTGAGACACAAAGTAGTGAAGGAACTTCCCCAAGGTCATACAAACAGTATAAATGATGAAGTCAGGATTTGATTATAGGGAACTGACTCCAAAGTCCATGTTCTTAACCACTGGTTTTGTATCATTACAATGATCGTTTTTGCAAGAGGTAAAAAACAAGATGCTGTTGTACACATGAGACCACCTACTATGCCCCACACCACAGTGTAGTGCAAACACTTTTGAGGGATCAACAGGTTCAAGGATCCGGCTCTTTAGCTCTCTGTGCTTGAAAATTCAACATCATTAGTCCATATTGAGGCAATTTCGCATAGAGATTATTGCTACTCAGCCATACTAAAATAATTAGATTGGAGCAGCCATGAACATTGAAGAGCAGAGTTTGAAGCCTGACTCAATGAGAATGGAACTTTGGCTTCACCACTTAGTCACTGCTTGTCGTTTACCAAGATACCTAGTATCTCAGGGAATCAATTCTCCCATCTGTAAAATGAAAATATTACTAACATACTGGATTCTTGTGATGCTTAAGAGTGTTTATGCACATGCATAAAGCAATTGGAAAAATTCTTACTGGATCTCAGTAAGAATCCATGATCAGGGTTGTAATGGTAATAGTCATTGCAGTTGTAATTCAATACACCTGACATAAGTGTTTGTCAAGATAGATTTTCTCCTGAACACTGTAGGCAATGCACAGACACTATTAATCTCTGTTACTCTGGTTTCTGTGGGGCAGATACTACTATTAGCCTTCATTTTACAGATGGGGAAAGTGAGGCAGAGAGGTAAATAAATCTATGAATCTTTCTTGACCCGTGCCACTGCTTTCTGCATGACTCATTATTTCTTTAAATATGTAGATACATATGATTCAATGATAGACTACTGCAACTGGGAACTGGCCTGGCTCATCTACATGACTTTGCAAATATCTGCTTTGACCCATCATGTGTTTGGTTGAAAGTTCAGCGTTCATGGTTATTGACTATGTGTGGATTGAAAGAGAGAGAGGAGAACTGAGAATTTCACTAAGGATTTTATTTCTGGTTGTTGGAACTATAATGATGCTAGTAACCTAGAAAACAGAGTGGTGGGTGATACGGCAAATTAAGTTTTAGATAAACCAAATTTAGAATTAGAGCTGGCCTAATTGTTCCTGCAGTTAGGCATCTGAGTATGCAAAATTATATACATTATTCTTTTAAAAGTGTAACTGTGTTGAAATAGTACATAGACATCTTTCAAAGTCATTCGACAAGTATATAAAACAAAATGTATTTTACTTTCTCCTTTTAAATCTACTCTTCTCAGAGGTAAGCACTGTTAAAGTTATGGGAACCATTCATCTAAAAGTTAAGTGACCCCTAACATACATGTAACATTAATCTTATTTTCCCCTATGGTCCTCTCAGTCTCACGTTTTCCCCTAGGCCATTGGCTTCTGATGTCCCGACTGAGACTTTACTGAGGCAACCAGCAATGTATGGATGACCACCAACTCCAGCAGCGGGTCTCCTGCCTGCTCTACAGCTCTCGCCCCTTGGCTCTTGGCATCCTTGTTAAAGCTGTCATTGAAGCAGATATTTGAGATGTGGGAGATGAGAGTTCGTGACTAAAATCTTCTTCCTTCTTTCCCACAATGAACCATCATGTTCCAATAAGTTGTTGTTTCTCTGGGAAAACTGTCCCTGGAGATCAAGACATTATTGGGGATGGACACCAGGTTCCACCCTGCAACGTGGTGTTGGTCCTTCCTACTTTGCTGGAATTGCACTCTCTAATAGCACAGTAGCTTACAATGTTTGCTTCAGGGTTTGCTTTCCATGAATATCACAGTTATACAGTTTAACTGAATGTATGGAAATTATTGCACATCTCTATGTGAAAAGGTCTCTTTTGCTTTGTTTTGTTTTTTATACTTGGCTAGACAAAATCATTTATGTAGCCATTTTCTTTTTGATCAACCTTTAGCTTTTTTCTATTTCATTGAAATTCAATGTGATATATATATGTTTGTATATGTATGTTCATTTATTTAGCATTGTGTAGTATTTGCACCTTTTCAAGTACCTGATAGCCATTTGTATGTCTACTTTAGAAAAATGTTTATTCACATCCTTTGCCCATTTTTAATTGTAGTATTCATGGTTGTTTTTGTTTTTGATATTTTGCTACTGAATTGTGTGAGTTCCTTATATATTTAGGACAGTAATCCCTTATCAGATATATGGCTTGCATTTCTCCCATTCAGTAGGTTGCTTTTTTATTTTGTTGATTGTTTCTTTTGCATACAGAAGCTTTTAGTTTTATATAGTCCTATTTGTTTAATTTTACTTTTGTTGTCTGTGTTTTCGGTGTCGTATTTAAAAAATCATTGCCAAGATCAATTTCAAGGAGGTTTTTTCTGTTTTTTCTTTAAGAGTTTTACAGTTTCAGGTCTTACATTTAAGTCTTTAATCCATTTTGAGTTAATTTTTGGACATGGTGTAAAATGGTGATCCAATTTCATTCTTCTGCATGTGAATATTTATTTTTCTGAACACTGTTTATTGAAGAGACTCTCCCCATTGTATATTATTGATGCCCTTGTCAAACAATAGTATATCATATATGTATGCATTTATTTCTGATCTCTCAGTCTATTGTTTTGTTTTGTTTTTTTTTTTGTTTGTTTGTTTTTTTAATGCCGGTACCATTGTTTTGATTACTATGACTTTTTAACATAGCTTGATGTCAGAAAGTGTGATGCATTCAGTTTTGTTCTTTCTCAAGATTGATTTAGCTTTTTGGAGTATTTTATGGTTTTGTACCAATTTTAGGATTGTTTTTTCTCTTTATGTGAAAAATGCCATTGGAGTTTTTGTAGGGAGTACATTGAATTTGTAGATCACTTTGAGTAATATGGACATTTTAACAGCAGTAATTTTTCCAATCCATGAACACAGGGTATCTTCACATTTATTTGCACCTTCTTTAATTTCTTTCATTAGTGTTTTTTAGTGTTTAGTGCACAGATCTTTTGCCCCCTTGGCTAAATTTATTTTTAAGTATTTTTTTCTTTTTGATGCTACTGTAAATGAGATTGCTTTGTTGATTTATTTTTCTGGCAGTTCATCTATAGAGATACAAGTAGGTTTTGTATGTTGAATTTATATCCTGCAACTTTACTGAACTTGTTTAACAGTTCTGATAGTTTTTGGTTGAGTCTTCAGGATTTTCTATATATACAAACTCACGTCATCTGTAAACAGAACAATTTAACTTCTTCCTTATCTGGATGCCTTTTATTTCTTTTTCTTGCCTAATTTTTTGTGGTGTTAACTTCTTGAATTATCAGTGAGTTTGAGTATCTTTTTGAATATTCATTGACTATTTCCACGAGTTGTGTTGTTAGTTTTCTTTTTAGCTGAATTACCCACTCACATCCTTACTATTTTATGCCATTGATTTCATGGTTTGTTTTCTATTTTCATGGTGGCTAAGAGGAGGTCTTCATGTGTTATGAAGCATGTGCTTATATATACCTTACGGGTATTTGTCACTTATTTTTTAACTTTGTTTATGGCATCTTAATCTATACAAATTCTAAATTTTCTTTCCTTTCTTTTTTTTTTTTTTTGAGATGGAGTTTTCTCTCTGTCGCCCAGGCTGCAGTTCAGTGGGATGATCTTGGCTCACTGCAATCTCTGCCTCCTGGGTCCAAGCAATTCTCCTGGCTCAACCTCCTGAGCAGCTGGGATTACAAGTACATGCCACATGGCCCGGATAATTTTTTGTATTTTTAGTAGAGATGGGGTTTCACCATGTTGGCCAGGTTAATCTCGAACTCCTGATCTCAGATGATCTACCCACCTTGGACTCCCAAAATGTTGGGATTACAGGCATGAACCACCGCCCCGGCGGGCCCTAAATTTTCTTATATAATCTACTATTTATTATTTTGCATTTTATTCTGTCTTCCAAAAATCTTTCCCCATTCACATCATATTAAAAAGAAACATTTTCTACTAATTAAATTTGATTTTGCTGTTATTTTTGATACTCTACTTCATATCCATCTTAAGTTTTTATTGGTGGTGTGAGATCCAAATTATTCTAAATCTTTTCTCAGTAGACAACTGTAAAAACATTACTTACTAAATATTTTATAATTTATACATTGATTCAAAATTCCATTCTAAGAGCTTTCTCTCACTCTCCGTCTTAACACCCCCTCTTTTCGGACTTTCCATTTTTATTTACTTGTATCTGTATTTTCATGTCAAATCACAATGTTTAGATTGGTAAATAATTATATATTTTTATACTTGGATGAATGTACCATTTATAATTTTTAAATGTTGGCTATTCAATTTTATTTATCTTCCAATATAAAACCTTAGAGTCATTTTATTATCATAATTTTAAAAATTAAATTAGTATTAATTAATGAATTTTCTAGAAACGAGGTCTCACTCTGTCATCCAGGATGGAGTGCAGTGGTTCAATCCTAGCTCGCTGTACTCAATTTTTCCACCTTAGCCTCATGAGTAGTTAGCACTACAAGTGTGCACCACCATGCCCAGCTAATTTTTTTATTTTATTTCATATTTTGCAGACATAAGGTCTTGCTGTGTTGCCCAGGTCTCAAACTCCTGGCCTCAAGTGATCCTGCTGCCTTAGCCTCCTAAAGTACTCGGATTACAGGCATGAACCCTTGTGCCAGGCCTCAATTAGGATGTTAAGTATCATTTCATTTAATTTATAGCTTAATTTACAGAGAGCTGACATTGTCACAATATTGAGTATTACATTCTGTGAATACAGTGTATTTCTATAAAACAACTTGTGTATTATTTTACATGCTAAATAAAATTGAAAAATAATATTAACATGAATGTTCTCTTTTATTCAGGATTGTTCTTTGACATCTTATTGAGTTTTTTTTGTTTTGTTACACTTTTTCAGAACATTGTTGGGATATGAGAGCTCAAATGTTTATATGTTGGTCTTGAATTGGTAATTGACCAATTGCTCCTATTTTTTGTAGCTTTTCAATCGACTCTTTTGAATTGTGTCACTTCCCACTCAACTTGTGCATTTTATCTTTTTTTTTTTTTTTTTTGGAATGTTTATAATCCGTTTTTGGAATATTTAAAACTAAGAGTAATGATATATGTCTTCGGTTCTTTTTTTTTTTTTTTTTTTTTTTTTGAGACAGAGTCTCACTCTGTTGCCCAAGCTGGAGTACAGCGGCGCAATCTCGGCTCACTGAAAGTTCTGCCTCCTGGGTTCATGCCATTCTCTTGCCTCAGCCTCCCTAGCAGCTGTGACTAAAGGTGCATGCCATCACCCCTGGCTAACTTTTTGTGTTTTTAGTAGAGACGGGGTTTCACCATGTTAGCCAGGAGGTTGATCTCCTGACCTCATGATCTGCCTGCCTCAGCCTCTCAAAGTGCTGGGATTACAGGCATGAGCCACCACGCCTGGCCATATCTTTGATTCTTTATGCTAATGGAGATGTTTCTCCATTAAATTTGACTTTTCTTGTAGAACTGATTTTTATACAGTAGAAGATGTTTTTCTATTCTTAATTTATTTATTTTTTTAAAAAATCAGGAATTTTATGTTTGTTTTAAGATGATTACAACATATTCAAGTGACAGTATTAAGTACTAGTTATAAATATGTATTTTTCAGTCAAGAGGTGTTCCAAGCAGAAGATAAAAAAATTAGTAAGCTTCTTAATATGAGTATATCTTGAAGGTGTGCAAGTGAATAACTTAGGAGGAGAAACTATTTCCAACAAAAAATCAAAGGGTGATTCTTTCTTACTGCTGTTGACCCATGTACATACTGCTTTTATAACACTATGCCATTATATTGTAATTATTTATTGTAAAATTTATCCTTGCACACTGAAATAGTTGGGGCCTATGTTAGGCTGTTCTTGCATTACTATAAGGAAATACCTGAGACTGGGTAATTTAAAGAAAAGAAGTGTAATTGACTTAAGGTTCTGTAGGCTTTATGAGAAGCATGGTGCTGGCATCTGCTCAGCTTCCAATGAGGCCTCAGGAAGCTTACACTCATGGCTGAATGCAAAGAGAGAGCAAGCATGTCATATGGCAAAAGCAGGAACAAGTGAGAAAGAGAGTGGAGGCGGGAAAGATGCCACACCCTTTAAAACAACCAGATCTCTCCAGAACTCAGTCATTATCCTGAAGAAAGCACGAAGCCATGAGGGATCCACCTCTATGATCCAAACACCTCCCATGGAGTCACCTCCCACACTGGGGTTTACAATTCAACGTGAGATGTGAGCGGGGACACATATCCAAACTGTTAGGGCCATTCTTTACTCTATTTGTCTTTTGTGTCTAGATGAATGACTAACAGAGTAGCCATTTAATCAATGTGTTTTTTAATGAATGGAAAGATAAGAACTAGCAAAGATATTGAGGAAATCCAGGAGACAATTCTGGCCTATTTGTGGTAATATTTTAAAAATTAGGCTGAAAACCAAAGGCAGAAACTTGTGCTAAAAATTTGGGAACATCAGTGACTTAGTGAGATCGATTTCAGTAGGGAATGGACAGATATGAGAGCTAGAATATAATGGATGAGAAATGGATGAGAAGGGACGAATTAAAGTAAGACAGAAGAATGTATTGTTTCAAAAAAATTGAGTGACACCCCAAAAAAGAAAGGATATTTAACTTGTGGAGGAGATAGTTTTAATGTTACTAACTTCAAGAATGAGAGAAATGTTAAGTTTTGGGTTACAGAGAAGGACTCTAGAAGGAATTTAAATTCAATGGTGTTTATCTTCTGTTTGAAGGAGAGATCATTGAATTTCATGTAATGTATAAGTGCTAATGTTTTCTAAAGCCTATGACTACTACTTTAAATGGATCCATTAGTTTCCTTTTCTCATTTATGGAGGAAAATACTTCACTATCTTATTTTAGGGTAGTCAGATAAAATACAAACAGAGCATAATAATTAATAAATACATTTGTAGACTTGTGTTCCTGTGGAAATAAAATAGAAAAGTAATAAAAAGTCATTTTCTGTTTACTAATCATAGCAGATTTCAGGACTGGGTCATCCAAAACAATTTGCTACATCTGGGAAGGAACATTCAATCTCCTTTTGCATAATGTTTGAAGTAAGCTTTTGTACATGACAAAATGTAAAATTCTGTACAAAAGTTTTTATTACTCAAAACTGCCTTACTTGCAGAATATGTCATCTGGATGTTTACATAAAGATTCAAAATTTGTATTTTATTTTCTTCATTTTGGGTTCAGCATAAGCTGATGAAAGAACAACCAGGTCAGCATTTTTGTCACTATAGAATTGCAGAAAGAGAGTTCAGATTGTACTTAGCCCCCTCCTTTGATGATAGTCGAGGGTTGTAAAGAAGATGCTTTTCACTTAAAATTTTGATGCAATTAACCAGCTTGGAATTTTCTCACATCAGCAAATCTTATATTTGAGCAATCTAAATGATTGCTGACACAAACTCCCAGCTAAGAACGAAGAGCTTATCTTCGTGCATAAAAAGGTACATATCATTGCTGCTTAAATTAGAGACACTGACATGTAAATTACAACAGCTCCCAGTAAATTATTAAGTTGGTAGTATGTCTCTAAGAAATAGCTGTAAGATTAAATCAAGATAATCCAATAAGAGGGGAAGAGTAATAAAACATTTTGCCAACTTCTAGAATTGTTTTAATTCCTTGAAAATGTGTATCTTTACCTTTGTTACATACAGTTTGTCTGGGTAACCTATAGTTTCACTCATTTAATTTTCAACTTTCAGGAGACATTTACTTCATTAGAGATGAAGTAGCACTTCTACTATCTGTATCATATTGGCTATAGCTTGTTTATCCAGAGTGGCATGGTAGAAACAGAAGCTACTTTAGAGTTGTATGATATTTATTGCACTAATAACTTGTAGTGTGTCCTTGAGCCAGTTGCTGATTTTTCTGAGCCTCAATTTTCCCACCAGTACCATAGAAATAAGACTAACTGCGGCCGGGCGTGGTGGCTCATGCCTGTAATCCCAGCACTCTGAGAGGCTGAGGTGGGCGGATTACCTGAGGTCGGGAGTATGAGACTAGTCTGACCAACATGGAGAAGCCCCGTCTCTACTAAAAATACAAAATTACCTGGGTGTGGTGGTACATGCCTGTAAGCCCAGCTGCTAGGGAGGCTAAGGCAGGAGAATCACTTGAATCCGGGAGGCAGTGGTTGCAGTGGGCCAAGATCACACCAACGCACTGCAGCCTGGACAACAAGAGTGAAACTCCATCTCAAAAAAAAAAGAAAGAAAAGAAATATGGTTAACTGCCTTGTAGTATTATTGAATTAAGTAAAGGTAATCTAATATATATGTAACTACACGTGGTAATAATTAGTGCTAACCAAACTTGAGTGCTTACTGTACCTGTAAGTGCTTTACTTGTACAATTCCACCTAATCCTCACCATAACTACATGAGTTGGGTGCTCTCATCATCTGGAGAATAAGGAATAAGGCAATTATTCCTCTCAAAATTATAGCTTACTTCTTCAAGCTTTACTGTATCTTTAAACTATTCTTTAAAAAATTGTTTTTTCAGTCCATAAACTACATGTTATGGAGTCTGGATAGGGCCTGATAAGAAACTTATCCTCCATAATTTTACCCTAACTGAATGAGTTTAAGTATCCATAAACATAGGCTGTGGATTATTTCTGATTTATAGACTGAACTTATTCATTCATGTGGTGTGCTTTATGGTATGTTGGGTGTGTTGCTATTACTTGGATATCAAGTAGGAAACAAAGCAGTATGGTCTCTGCTCTCAGGTAGCCTATGTTGTAATGTAGGAGACTCATAGGAATCATAAGTAAGCAGATAATTACAGACAATTACAGCAACCACATAGGAAGCCAGAAGAAGGAGAACCAGGAAAACCTAAAAAGATTGCAAAGAAGCACAGAGTACAAAAGGGATTAGATCCAACAAATTAGGAGATAACCACTTTAGATGTTAAGATTATCTCCATGAGATTTCAACTAGTTGGATATTATCAGAAAGCAGATGACTAGATTGGTCTAATCATATCATATAGAGAGCTTCTGGCTTAATGTTATAGAAGTTCTAATACCAAGTGGCTTGTATGTGGGGACATTTATCACATCACATGTCAAGAAGTTGCAAAAGGTAATAAATGCAGTGTTAGTTAAGGTTAGTCAAGTCACTGACACAATGTTGTCCTTTAAGTTCCAGGTTCATTGCATCCTTTTCACCCATGCTTCTGGGCCTATTAGCTCTAGCCAATTTCCTTCATGTTTGCAAGAGTTCTGCAGCAGTTCTAAGCTTTGTGGTCGTATGTAATAGATTACATAAAGTATTTACACTAATACAAGCCAAAGATAAGTGCATTTAAATACCTATGATTGAATGCACTGGTAGTGAGAATTCCACATGAGAGAGAGAAAGAGGGGTGGTAGGTATGGTGTGCATGTATTTAGTGTTTTTTATGTGCCAGATACTCTTTTAATTCCCACACCAACCTGGGCAGAAGCAATATTATCTCTATTGTTTAGATAAGGGAAATAAGACACCAAGAGATTGAATAGTTTGCCTCTTGACACTCAATTGGCAAGTTATAGGGCCAGGATTTTACCTCATAGGCACCAGGTTTTGACCTTTACGATCACATAAGGGGATGCTCCTGGATTTGGCTATTCTGTGAATTGAAGTATGATATTCATCGATTCATTCATTTTATTCAGGGTTTTTTTTTTTTTTTAACATTACTTCTTTACTTCATTAATTTAAAGGATGTATTCAGTACCCACTCTCTCCTAGGCATGGTACTTGTCCGTCCAGTAGCCGTGATATACAAACAGACCCTGTCTTGGCTCTTGCACATCTTGCCCTCAAGTAGGAAACATATATCTTTTTTGTTTTTTTTTTCCTTTTCTGAGATGGAGTTTCACTCTGTCGCCCAGGCTGGAATGCAGTGGCGTGATCTCGGCTCACTGCAAGCTCTGCCTCCCGGGTTCACGCCATTCTTCTGCCTCAGCCTCCCAAGTAGCTGGGGCTACAGGCGCCCGCCACCACACCTGGTTAATTATTTATTTATTTATTTATTTATTTTGGTATTTTTAGTAGAGACGGCGTTTCACCGTGTTAACCAGGATGGCCTCGATCTCCTGACCTTGTGATCCGCCGGCCTCAGCCTCCCAAAGTGCTGGGATTATAGGCGTGAGCCACCGCACCCAGCCGGAAACATATATCTTAAATAAACAATGGCACCTACACAAAATTACATAGTGGGATAAATGCTGTAGGTTTCAGAAAGCTATGGAAATGTGGTATGAGACCTAATCTAATCTGGAGGTCATGGAAGGCTTCCTTGAGAAAGTGATGTTTGAACTGAGGCCTGAAGGATAAATGAGTTAATTAGGTAAACTGGTGGGGAAAGGAAACTGCTGTTCCAGGAAGGAAGTGATAGTACATCTTCTCTCACTAGCAACTTCCAACTGAAATGATCAGCATATCATGTAAATAGAGACAGGTTTGCATCAACAGTGGGCCCAAACACAAAACCATCCTCCTGGAAGAATTTCCGCAGATACAGTCTTGATTCCCTTAAATGAAAGCAGCCACTGAAAGTTGGTGCTCATCTCCACTTTAAAGCATATCAGAGAGCTGAGTGGAACTAAACGAAGAGCACTAGAGCCTCCGCAAATATGGGGCACTCCTCAGATTGACTCTTGCAGTAAATGTCTACATCATCCAGAGATTCAGGCAAGGAAGAGAGAGGGTTTTTTTTTTCAGTTCTCCCATCTAAATTGTTCACACAGTTCAGTAAGGTGCTCTGTCTCTTTCCCCGCTTCTCTGGATTCTCTAGATCTCCAAATGAGTAATGGATTATGTGTTTTTGTCATGGTAGTTATTAGTGCTGTTGTTGTTTGTTTTAAAATTTACTAAATATGGGATTTTTACTATGTGAATAATTTGATGGTGAAACACATCAGTCACTAAGAAAATTTGGTTAAAAAATCCCCCTTGACAATAAATAATAGCATAGAAATCTCTCTCTTTACAGCTGATTTTACAGAGACATCACTAGGTTTAACATATTATAATAACTGCTATTTGTTAACTGCTTCTTATATGCCAATTGAGGTGCCAGTCACTTTGTAAATTATCTCTTAATCCTTATAACAATCTGATATGTTAAGTATTGTTCTCTCCTTTTCATAAATGTAGAAACTGAGGCTTAGAGATAAAGCATACACCAGGTCAATGATCTTTTAAATGGGAGAGTTGGGAGCCAGTTCCAAATCTGTCTTGCTTTGAAGTCCATGCTCTTTCTACTATCCCACACTGCCTTCCAGCTTAAAAGATGTTAATAGTCTCAAGATAAGAGGATCAGGTTTGACCTGAAATAGATAATAGGTGTAACAAGATGACTTGCCCTGGACACTTGGTATGCAAATATACTCAGGTCTCTCTTTTTCTTTTTCCTTCCAAGGAATCACATAAGTACCCACATAATATCTTGACAGAAAGCTTTCCATGTCTGTCTTCGGACTGCTCCTTTGTATGAGCTGTTCTGATAGAATACTAGGAAGAGGATCAGACTTTCCAATCTCAGTGGGAAGAGTACTGAACTCTAAGGAATGGGTGAAGCTCTGCTCCATGCTACTCCCAGTGCTGCAGTTGAAAAGTGTCCCTGTGAAGTCAACAGAAAATACCGATTCTTTGGCGATTCATGTTCTGCTCTGGTTTTCCAAGGAAGGGTAATTCCATAATCCTGGGGGTTGAGGGAGAGAACTGGTATAGGATGCCTATTCTTGGGAAATAGAGATTGTCTCTTTCTTTGTATCTTCCTAAAAGGGGAGGAAATCTTTATCAGAAATCTCCCAGCAGACATAGTCACATTTCAGTGGCCACAACTGCATTTCAACTACACCCAAACCAATCAATGCAATGAAGGTGGAATCTTTAATGATTGGCTGAGGTCAGTTAGGATTCAAATACTGAGTCTGTGGTTGGGATAAACCTACCCTGTACATAGTCACGCAGAAAGTGACAATACCTGAATAAAACAGATATTTATTTACTAAGGAAAAAGTGGGGAAAGTAATTGTGGGTAGACAAACAAAAGTGTTTGCTATCAACTTTAGAGTTTATCTGGTAAGGGTAAAGGGAGAGCAAGGTAGCAGCAACAGAGTGGGATGTACAGGTTTTCTGAAATGTCATCTGAGTAGTAGTAATTTCACTGATTATTTCCAACCACTTTTTAATATTTAATTAAGAAATGTAAGAGTTTGGCGTGGGGAAAACACACTTAAATGTTGAAAACTCAGATCTGCCAGAACATAAGTAATATTACTTCTACTGTTTTAATTTTTTAAAAAACAAGACATGATGACATTTACTATGAAAGTTAAGTATGTTACTGGGAGAAAACCTCTGGACTGTTTAGATACAGCATATGGAAATTACAAAATGCAGAATGTCTTAGCTGCAAAATTTGACCATGTCCATATTTAATATCCTTCTTCCAGAAATATGCCCCAGAGTAATAGAGAAAAAAAGGCATCAACAAATTATTTAATGTAGAAGGTGACAATTGCAAATGAGTAAAATATTTGTGAAATAAGTAATTCTTTATTCTCATGGGTGATCATAATTTTATCACAGCAAAAATTTAGCTCAGATTTCTTATTTTGGAAAATTATATTTATTATTAACTAGTAAAAAGTCATTTAATCAAGAGTTTTCTCACCAGAATGATCAGACAATTCTAGATTTGTATACACACTGTGTAATTTATTTTTTGCACATTCCTACCCTTTTATGGTAGATACATGGATCATTTGTGTAACTGTGTCATTTAGACAAACTAGACATTTTTTAAGGGTAAGACCTGTTTAACTTAAGAATAATACAAAGATAGAACATGAAAATTAGCCCCAATGACATAAGTAAAAAGAGGCCCTAGACTTTACTAATTCATTTATTCTTTTTCATTCTAGCCCATTTTATCATTAAAATTAAATCAGCATTGAATTTAAAATAAATTAACATGATGTTCATTTACAATATTATATTTGTTTTTTCAAATTCATAAGATGTTCTTAAAATACGATGAGGAAAAAAGAAAATAAAAATGTACACAAGGAAATTTTTTAATATGAAAATATATAGGAGTAGGCTTATATATGGCTCAGTTTTTAAAGTATTTATGGTCCTTTAAGCAACATTCAGAGTATTCTTGAACCTACAGAGAGAGGCCCGCATGTATATAACTGGAAAGAGGTTTTCTCCTTTGTACCCACTTTCTCACTGGCAGTTTCTCCCTCTAGCCTACAGGGCAGCTACTCCTCCTTATTTCCTAGAACGATTTAGGTTGAAAACTCACCAGGGTCTTATTTCCCAGAAAGACCTAATGCTAATCATAATATTCAATGCCCTCACCTTAGTATCTAAGGCCTCATATTGATTGATTGATATAATTATATGTTTATTCATTCAAAACATTTTTGGTACTATAATTATTCCCATTTTTCTCTGCCTTCAGTGTTTCAAGGAACCAGCCCAAAGTAGAAAATAATAGGTACCAGTCCAAGTAAGACAGAAAAAAAACACTTTCTAAAAGTGCCTCTATTGTTGTACTTTTACATTTACAGAATTTAGAAATAACAAAAAAAAAAAAACACTAAGAATTGAAAAAATAAAAACATATGGCGTTCACTCTCACAACTTTTTAATCCTGTATTTAATCATCTTAATTATTTAAAAAATTCTTCCTGTTAAGTTTATTAATTGACTAATGGGTGATTATCTCCACTAATTATGGTAAATAACATCTGATTTTTTTACCAAAATGTCCTTTCCTCTTCATATCTCCTTTAGTGTTTCCATCACAAGATTATGCCTACCGAATGATTAAACCTGAATGCGGAATTCCAGGAGAATCAAAATGATGCACACTAGAACGTTAAACATTTAAAGCCCAACGCTCCCTTCTGTTATGGGTTCTCTTTGTTCATTAATCTAAGCTGCATTAATTTTAAAAGACATGATTATGTACATTTTGCTAGCCCACAGCTGTTAGTATGTGGCATTTAGGTTGGGGAAACATTCATTGAGTACCTACTCCATACCTGCTTCCCGAACTTTAATGAGCAACTCACCCTAGGGTTTTGTTAAAATGCAGCCTCTGATCCAGTACATTTTCATTGGACTGTTAAGTCTGCATTACTGTTAGTGGAAATGTAAATTGGTTTGGCTATTATGGAAAACAGTGTGAAAGTTCCTCCAAAAATTAAAAATAGAACTGCCATTTGAACTATTAACCCCACTTCTGGGTACATATCCAGAGGAAATGAAGTCAGCATCTCAAAAGGATATCTACACTCTAATGTTCATTGCAGCAGTATTCACAGTAGCCAAGAGAAGGAATTAATCTAAGTGTCCACAGAGAGATGAATAGATAAAGAAATTCTGCCATTTGTGATGACATGAATAAACCTGGCAGACATTATGCCAAGTAACATAAGCCAAACAGAAAAAGACAAATACTGCATAATCTCACTTATATATGGAATCTGAAAAAAAAGTTGAATCCATAGTAACAGAGAGTAGAATGGTAGTTACCAGGGACTGAAAAGTGGAGGAAAAAGAGGGATGTTGGTCACAGGGTAAAAAATTTTAGTCGCAAGATGAATATATTCTGGAAATCTAATATACAGCATGATAATGATAGTTACTAATAATGTAGGCTTGAAATTTGCTGAGAGCAGATCTCAAATGTTCTCACTAAACACACACACAAACACACACAAATGATAACTAGTTGAGGTGATGGATGTTAGTTAGCTTGATTGTGGTCATCACTTAACAATGTATATGCATATCAAAACATCACATAATTCACCTTACATATGTATAATTTTTGTCAATCATACCTCAAT
Organism: Macaca fascicularis; assembly: GCF_037993035.2. Lineage (NCBI taxonomy): Eukaryota > Metazoa > Chordata > Mammalia > Primates > Cercopithecidae > Macaca > Macaca fascicularis. The sequence goes on from NC_088375.1 coordinate 45,003,677, forward strand.
AAAGCTAGTAAAAAATAGTAATACGTCAAATGATACTTGAGAAACTGAATAAAAATTTTGTGATTAAGTGCTTTCAAAGATACTGAATATATTTTTTAAATGTAGGTGTCCATACAAAAATGTGTACATGAATGTAGCATTATTCATAATAGCCAAAAAGTGGAAACAACTCATATTTTCATCAATTGATGAATGGATAAATAAAATATGGTATAGCCATACAATGGACAATTATCTCACAGTGGAAAGGAATGATTTACTAATCCATATTATAACGAGAACGAAGCTCAAAAACATTATGCTAGGTGAAAGAAGCCACAAGAAAAGACCACATGTTGTATGATTCCATTTATATGAAATAGCCATAGAGACAGAAAGTAGATTGGTGGTTGCCTAGAACTGAAAATGTTGAGGAAAAGTAGAGGGTGACTTAATGAGTATGGGTTTTTTGGGGAGTGACAAGCATATTCTAAAATGGTGGTGATAATTGTACAACTTACAACTCTGGATCTTTTAATCATACACTTTAATGAATTGTTCGATATATGAACTACTGTATATCCAAACAAGACTGTATTAGAAAAACAAGCAAAATCCCTAAGTGATGCTGATGCTTTCTTCTGGCACCTGGACCACATTGGAAGCAGCTCTATGAGTCTATGAAAGGTCTTGTATAGGTTGTTTGCACACATATTTTGGTCGCCTAGCACATTTATTTTAAGTGACTATTACCTTTTAGGCACTATTCCAGGTCCTGAGGCTACAACAGTCAAATAACCAAATAAAATGGCCTCATGGAACTTTCATTTCTGTGAGGTAAAGGATAGACAACAAAACAAATATATTTGATGGTGATAAGTTATACAGAGATAAAAATATGTCGAGAATGGTAATAAATCACATAATTGGGGAGTGTCGGGGGACTGGGTGTTGCAATTTTAAATAGGTGTTCAATGGAGGCCTTAAAGAGGTGTATCTTTCAGAAACTGCCTGATAAAATATCAGTAATGAAAATATCTGGAGAAGAATGATACAGGCAGAGAGAGGCAAAAGTGCAGAAGACCTTTTTCTGAGCTAAGAATCATATCATTTTTTATAATATAAATACTACATCCATTTTATAAATTACATTTATTTCATATGCCATGCAGAATTATGTAATTTGAGCATTTGAAAAGAGAAAAAGTCAGTACACAAATATGGCAAAATCTGGTGCTGCAGACAGAAACTTTCAAAGAGAGATTTTCTAAAAATAGAGTATTATGCTATAATTAGTCCAAAGTCTCCCCCACAAAAGGCTGATGAAGTCTTTCCTTCAAACACGATCTCTGAATGAGTGTCAACAGCAACACTGAAATGAGACATGTCTTGGGTTTGTTGGCTATCGAGTACTAAAGAGCACCAAAACAAAACTGCATCTTCGGGATAACTCACAGCCTGTTCCAGTAGCTTGGATAGTGTGCTCTCGTCATTATGTTCAGAGTCAAGTGTGTACCAAATCATCATTAAAAGCATCTGGGAGGTCAAAATTGCACTGTCCATTCAATACTTTGGCCTTCTGTTCTTCTGTAAGAGTCTTGGCTTAGGATGACCACTTTCCAATATGTTTGACTTCCTGCTGGCAGTTCTGATCTAAAACATCTAGATCAAAATGGAAATCAGTTAGGGTCATTGATATGTTTTGGCTGTGTCCCCATCCAAGTCTCATCTCGAATTATAGTTCCCATAATCCCCATGTGTCATGGGAGGGCCCTGGTGGGAGGTAACTGAATCATGGGAGCAGTTACACTCATGCTGTTCTCGTGATAGTGAGTGAGTTCTCAGGAGATATGATGGTTTTATAAGGGGATTTTCTTCTTTCGCTCAGCACTTCTCCTTCCTGCCACCATGTGAAGAAGGATGTGTTTAATTCCCCTTCTGCCATGATTGTAAGTTTCCTGAGGCCTCCCCAGCCATGCTGAACTGAGTCAATTAAACTTCTTTCCTTTATAAATTGTCCAGTCTCAGGTATGTCTTTATTAGCAGTGTGAGAATGGACTAATATAGTCATCATTGGCCAATGTGCCCTCACAGCTGTCTCCACTATGTTCAACATCTCTAACTCTACATTTAATGCTGGCTTTCCCACTCGTACTCTTCTGTTTAACCAGACCTGACTATATTCAACTGTGCATTTTAAATTCCTATTTTATATATATATTCACTTCTTAACATATATATACTTATATATTCATACCTGATATCTATATCTATTAAAAAGATTCCAAGAGGGGAGAGGTGAGGTACTTGCTCAAGGTGACATAGATAATAATTTAAAAATTATAATCTATAGACTCAGAGTCTATCTACATCACTACTACTAAAACCATGTCTATAAGGCTAAATCTTCCTCAGTTGTATCTGTTCATTCATTTCTTCCAAACTTCATCCTAGTATTTTCTGCAAATTTCCAATACACGGCAATAGTAGCAACTCAGTTGTTTTAAATTCATTGCTATAGAAGGCACAATGAAATAAAGAAATAAATATGGAATCCACATTTTGAAAAGCTAAGCGAAATGATTATAGTCTGAGCAGTCACTTTTTATTATGTGGTGATCTGATAATAATAAAATCAATGGTACATCTCATAGTATTACAGCTACTATTTTTTAAATATTTGGATAATAAACACACCTAACACTGTATTTTAAATTGCAGGCAAATTTCTTTAAAAATTATTTACCAACTGTGAGGGTTAATTTTATGTGTCAACTCGACTGTGTTAAGGGATGTCCAGAAAGGCAGCAAAACATTACCTTCAGGTGTTCCTGTGAGGGTGTTTCAGGAAGAGATTAGAGTTTGAATCATTTGACTGCGTCAAGGAGATTGCCCTCAACAATGTGGAGGGTCTCATTCAACATATTGAGGGCCCAAATAGAACAAGAAGGTAGAGAAAGGTTGAATCCTCTCTGTGTGAGCCAGGACATCTATCTTTCCCTGTCCTATGGCATAGCATCAGCACTCCTGGTTATTGGACCTTTGGACTCACACCATCATCACCTCCCAAAATACACCACCCACTCTGCTGATTCTCCATCTTGCAGACAACAGATAGTGATATTTTGCAGCCTCATAATCATATGAGCCAATTCCCATTATAAACTCTAATATACTGACATCAATTTTATAAATAAGTTCAAAAGCATATGTATCAAGATGTATTAGCAGATCAAAGATCTGATATTGTATCAATATTAAAAAGTACACTGAAAAATATCCTAAAAACATGTAAAATGCTCTAGGAGAAAAACTGGTCAAGGAGCAGCATTATTGGTGAAAGAAATTTGAGCATGTGGTTAAAGAAAGTGATCAATATAAAAATAATAGTATTCAGCCAGAAGGGATCTTTGGAAAATTCACACATGTAATTAAAAAAATCAACCTTAACAGATACTTAACAGATATATTACCAGAAATCTGAATATTTGTTAGAACAATATCTTGTTTTATTTTTTAAAAGTCTCCATCTAGGGGCACTACACAGTGTTTACTACTCTGGGGATCTTGTGTAGGATATAAGATTAGGAAAACAAAGCCTCCTCTCTGAAGTGATATGCCAGTTTTCTGAGACTAACACAGTGTCAATAAACTAAGTAAATAGAAGGCAGCCAATTGGCTGTGCAGCCTTCCCCTTTACTGGTAAGATTATGTGTCAACCTCCTAATGGCTTTGAAGGATTTGCTTCTTTCTAGAGTTTAAATTACAACGCTAAATAGAGATGAAGCAATTCACTTCCCAGTGAAGAATTTGAATTAGACAATAAAATAACAGATAACAGAACTGTGTTCTAAATATAAAGATTATTTTACCAGGGTGAATCACTGACAGCATTCAAAAGGCCATAGGCAATGAAACTTAGATTTGAGAAGTAATATAACTCATAGGAACAAATAAATAAACAATATAAATGAAAAACAAACCTGAATGAAGTATGTGTAATGGGAGATAATAGAAAAGGGTTATTGGAACTAAAATTCATTTTGAAAAGATTTTCTCAAACCTGAAGAATGAATATAAAAGCTAAATTTTGCTTTTCAATTTCCAGTGATAATTTACACAGTGGTTGATAACATATGATGATCTCATCCAAGCCCAACACTGTAAATATTATCCACAATGCCAAAAAAATCTCAATTTTATTTCTTTGGCCTAGGTATCTTTCTCTATTGAACTCCAGTCTCACACATTATGTTACCCAACTTAAATTTTATTTAATATGTGATAAAAATCTTAAATTTAGTGTGTTCGAACAGAACTCCTGATTGTCTCTCTAAAAATTTATGCCGCTCATAGTCTTCCCCATCTCAGCAGATGGCAACTCCAGTCTTCCAGTTGCTGAGGCCAAAAACCTTGCCATCATTGCGATTCTTCTCTTTTTCTCACATCCTACAGTATTTGGCCAGTTTTCAACACCTCCATCACTACTACCCCTTTCCAGCTCAACTTTATTTTTCAAATTTTATAATAGATTCCTAATGGATTCTACTTGGGCTACTTCCAGCCTTGCCTCTCACCTCAACATTGTCTCTCCTCAACACAATGTCCAGAGTAAGTCTTTTACTACGTAAGTTACATCATAACACTCATCTGCTCAAAACCTCCGTTGTCTCACATACCTACACACGTACACACACACACACACACACATTGTGCACACAGTAAAAGACAAAGGCTTTACAATGTCCTGCAAGGTCCCAGATGCTCTGGTTTCTTTGTTTTTTTCTCTATCTTGATCTCCGAGTACTCACTCCTTTGCAGACTTAACTCAAGCCATACTGGTTTCCTTGCCTTTCCTTAAAAAATTCAGGAAAGTTCCACCTTGGGACCTTGGCAGTAGCTGTTGCTATTTCCTAGAATGCTCTTTCTTCATATATCATCATGACTAATTAACCTTTTTCAAACTTTGACCAAATATCACCTAATCAGTGACACCTATTCTTGCCACTACACTTAAAATTAACTGTCTGTGCTGGGAGCATCCTAATAAATCTGGAAAATAAACACAATGTATTTGGAAATGTACCCTATAGAGGAGAGCTAAAGAATATAAAAATAAACAAAATAAGAGAATGTCTATAAGGGAATAGGGAATAAGTATTATGAGGATAGAGAAAAGCATCCAGGACTAAATTAGGTCTTTGACAAAAATCTGCACTTAACCATATGGTCCTCAAATTCCATTTTCCTTCCACCCTGATAACTGTCACAGTGATCTCCAGATCTGTCATTTTTTTGATTTCTTTTATATAATTTTATTCCATCTATATATCCTAAAAGTTTTAGTTATTTTAGTTGTATTTAACTTTATACATAGTTGTCAGCCGGGGATAGTGGCTCATGCCTGTAATCCCAGCACTTTGGGAGGCCCAGGTGGGTGGATCATTTGAAGTCAGAAATTCTAGACCAATCTGGCCAACATGGCAAAACCTATTCTCTACTAAAACATGCAAAAATTACCTGGGTGTGGTGCTGCACGCCTGTAGTCCCAGCTACTCCGGAGGCTGAGGCAGGAGAATCACTTGAACTCAAGAGGTGGAGGCTGCAGTGAGCCGAGATTATGCCACTGCACTTGAACCTGGGTGACAAAGGGAGACTCTGTCTCAAGAAGAAAAAAATAGTAACTTTATACACAATGTCACAATGCATGTGATTTCAGACTTATTTTCACATATGGTTATATTGCTGAAATATCGTTGTCTGTCACTTTGTATGCTATCTTTTCACAAAATTCCAACTTTATTATCTCCTATTCTTAGGGCTACACCTTCTAGAATTGATCTGAAATTTGATGCATTGAGCGATATCAAGCTAGTTGTCACAGATCCTTTTATCTCCTCATGTCAGACACCTGACTTAGAGGGGGCTGCCTACCTCCCATGAGTTCCCATTCCAAAAGAGTCTTCACAGAGCTGCTGGAGCAGCTCTGACAATGTCTGTCTACCACCTGCAGACCTTTACTATGGAGCCCCAGTATACCATCCCAGAATCTACCCCCACTACCTACCACACCATCTTTGGAGTATAGTTACCAGAGACTTTAATTTGGAGCTGAAAGTAGTGGAAGCAGAAGAAAATTTTTTGCTTCTCTGAGATTGGATGGGGGAAAGCAGACTTGTGGTTAGTGAGAACAGCTTCCAGACTTATCTACGTGGAAACTGAAAGGCTTTTTTCTCACTAAAATGGTATAATGGCTGTTCTAGCTGCCCTTTAGTTCCTAAATATTTTTAGTACTATAAATCAGCTGTATTATTTTCTAGGAAATGTATTCAAAATAACCTATTTACAAATGACCTTTGGAACAGAACCTGTTTACAAGTTAGGGACTCTGAATAATGCATCCCTGAGCTAAATGCAAATAGTTGTTCATTATCTGTTGTTATGGATCATCTGCTTCATTGCTCCTCTTCATTAGCACAGATAATAGAGACCTAACTGAATTATTGCTTTCAAGCACATCCATTACTTTTGTTCTGTACTATACAAGTTTTCTTCAGTCCTTAATATCGTTTCTAGCTTGATGTTTTAGCTCCTTGTTTTTTAATTTAAAAATCCCCTATATATGTAGTGACCTCCACAATATGCCAATAAACTGACAAACTGAATAAATTGTGCCTCCTTTTTTAAACAGACATTTACCCAGAACCCACTCAGGGTTTATAATGGGGGTCAGGAACTTTGGGGCACATAGGAATACAGTGTGCTTTCAATAAGTTTATCAAATATTTATTGAAAACCTATTACAGACAGGGCATTCTTGTAGGGGTTAGAGATACCCACACTGATGATGCTTGCACAAATGGAGCTTACATTCAAGTGGGGGAAGATGACAATAAACATTTTAGAGAGTAAGGTATGCCATGTAGTATATAAAACCGGTCATGCGATAGTGAGGTAATGTAATTCATGAGGAGAGACTCTTTTAGGTACGGTGAGCAGAGAAGTCCTCTGTGAGGAAATGATATTTGAAATGCTGTCTGAATAATGAGATGGCACCAACCCTGGGGAGCACAGGGTAAAAGTGCTCCAGACAGAGAAGAACAAATGTGAAGGCCCTGAGTTAGAAACAGGTTTGGCATGCTCAAAGGACAAAAAGGTCGACCAGGGTCTTAAATATAGGATCTTCTTTTTCAAAAAACTCCATGTTTAACAGTTGGTGAAGACTAGTTGGCTATGAACAAAATAAACCTGAATATGAAAAATAAAGGGGTGATGGGCAAGATCCCAGATCCAGATAAGAGCAAGCAATATGTGGATATAGAAAGGAAGAGATTACATGGATGGGAATGTGCATCCCAGACTTTAAAGATAACACATATTAGTTATTAGTTATTTGTATAGCTAAGAGAATAATAACTAACATTTACCAAACTTTTACACCAAGCACTCTTCGAAGTGCACCAAGCACTCTTCAAACAACTACAAGAAGCAACTCATTTAATCTTCTGTATGAGAAGATCCTATAACATTATATCTTTTAATATATGAGGGAATTTCAGCACAGAGAGGTTTAGGAACTTGTCCAAATTAAAATAGATAGTGCTTGCTGACACTAGGATCCAAATCCACACAGTCTGACTCATCACTGTAGTTCATAATCCAGAACTTGAGTGGTGATCCTATGCAAAAATGGTCACTAATTTTTCACTTCCCTATATGAATGCCTTTGTGTAAATAACTTGTAGCTGCTCCTGTGACTTGAAGTATGCTCCATGAGATGGAGAAGTAATTCCATCTCATGGAGTTAATTTCTCCACCCTATGAATCAGGATTTGACCATGTGACTCACTTTGGCCAATGAGATATTATCAGGTGTGATGCAAGAAGAAGCTCAAACAGTGCTTATACATTGGGAACTGCCCTCTGTTGGCTGCACAAGAAAACACTGTGACTACAACAATGTGCGCAAGCTTGGACTAGCCTGCTAGATGATGAGTGGGATATGCCTACTTAACTCCGTTATCACTGGTAACAACCACTGCACCATCAGACATATAAGCAATAGAAAAACCTATTTCTATTTTCAGTTGCTAGCTGATCATAAATGTGAGAGCGAACCCAGCCAACACTGCGTGCGACACAGATAAGCCAAACCAGTTAAATTAAGCCAAAGTTGCTGATCCACAGAATTATAAGCAAACAAACTGTTGTCATACCATAATACTGAGTTTTGGAATAGTTTGTCACACAGTAAAAATTCACTGACACACAGGTTGAAGTAAAATGACTGCTACTTCATATCTGAAGATATTGATCAATTACTCTGCCTTCCTCATTATGTATAAAGATGCTGTTATTCTATCTTCAAGCAAAATAAACAGAGGGAACTAATCAAAATGTGCTGCCTTCATAATTGTTCCTGGGGCCAATAACTTTGTCTTAACAAACTTATTCCTGAAGACCAAAACATTTGATAAAGCATAGCTTTAGTAGAAGTATATTTCTGGTCAACCTCATCTGCTTTTTTTTTTTTTCTAATATAGCGCAATGAGAATACTGACAGTGAGTAGCATGATTGGTGTCGCCATTAAGGCTTGGGTGATTTCATAAAGGCTATTGTAGAGTTTTTTTTTTTTTTTTTTTTTTGTAAAGTTCAGCACGCACGTTTTTTGACCAAAGAAAATATGACTTTAATAATGGCCAAGAAAAGATGCTGAACAGTGAAAGTATGTCAGCCACCTCTGACAGAAAAATAAAAAAAGAAATATAACATGTTTTTCATTGCATAAAGTAAGCAAGTGTTTTCTAACAAGATCAGCAAAATCAGGTAATACCTTCTCCAGAAGATTTGCTTACCTGTTTACATCTACCAACCCTTGTTTGGTCTGCCAGGAGTTGTACTGATATTTTTCTCATAAATTTAAGGATACAGAGTTAACATCCTAAACAACTAATATCAGTCAATGTTCATGGAAATGAAGTTTAAAGTTATTACAATTGAATATCTCCTGATTCCACAATGCTCACATGATTATGTGGCATACTCGTAAGATTCAGGGAAAGATGACAGTTACTGTGGTATGCATTTTCAGCAGGAATTGTGAATACAATAAGGACAAGATAGAATAAGTGGGATCCAAAAGAGTCAATTTCATAAACCATGGGAAAACATTATTATGAGGTTGATGCAGAACACTTTTTTAGACATCCCTAATGCCACCAAATGTGCAAGAGTAAAGAAAGTGAAAAGTACCATACCCAATTGAGGTGGAACTGAGAAATCAAATTATCTTAAGGTAGTTACTTCCTAACCACTCACAAAAACTCCTTGTCAATGATAGTAATTCAAACTGCTTCATATACAAATGAGATCAGACAGAGAATGTGAGCCAAGAATACTCTGTTTTAATCAATATGGGACACATTGTTGTATCATTTGTTTTAGCAATCACTATACAAGTCTCTGATATATTTTTTCAGAAGACTCACTTATGCTAAAGTTGAATGCTTGAACTGTGTTTCATGCCCTCACAAACACCTGATACACATGATATCAATTTGTGCTATGTGGGTATATCATGTCTCCTTACTAAATATGTTTCTGTTACACATGACACATGGCAATGGAAAACTTACTCAAAATGAAACTCTTCCTCATCTACAGGAATAAGCATTTAAGGCAATATCAATTATAATAGCCAAAACTTATTTCTTATCTTATTAGTAGAACAATATAACTGCATAAAATGTTTAACAGATTTCCTGTATTTTCTTTGAGGAAACAATTCACTGAGGAAACAGAGAAAGAGTCCTTACATTTGGTTTCAGTCAGCATACCATTTCGCTCTAAAACTATCTGTCTCTACATAATGGTTTTTAATCTTTTTATGATTCTCAGGGTAGCCTGTGACAAACACATTCATGAATAATTAATAGGACAATGACACTCTCTACCTCTGTATGGACAAGTCCTATAAAATCTGTATTAGATAGAGGGAACTATTCTGATCCAACTGATATTTTCTTTCTATGCTACGTTCTTTTTTTTTTTTCTTTCTTTGTCATTTAAATATTTTATTATTGTTATTATTTTTTAATTATACTTTAAGTTCTGGGATACATGTGCAGAATGTGCAGGTTTATTACATAGGTATACAAGTGCCGTGGTGGTTTGCTGCACCCATCAACCTGTCATCTACAGTAGGTATTTCTCCTAATGCTATCCCTTGCAACAGGCCCTCATGTGTGATATTCCCCTCCCTGTGTCCATGTGTTTTCACTGTTCATCTCCCACTTATGAGTGAGAACATGTCGTGTTTGGTTTTCTGTTCCTGAGTTAGTTTGCTGAGAATGATGTTTTCTAGCTTCATCCATGTCCCTGCAAAGGACATGAACTCATCTTTTTTATGGCTGTATAGTATTCCATGGTGTATATGTGCCACATTTTCTTTAACCAGTGTATCATTGATGGGCATTTGGGTTAGTTCCAACTCTTTGCTATTGTGAATAGTGCTGCAATAAACATATGTGTGCATGTGTCTATGCTACATTCTAAGGACTCATCAGTGTCACGTAAGGAGGGAACCATTTTTTATTGTTGTTCACAACTTTTATGTGCAATAATAACAATAATACTTAAATAGTTTTACAACAGGCTTTCATCAAATCATTGGATTTGCTTGTCTTAATAACTTTCCCTCCTCCATCCTCTAGCACCAGTTTACTGATGAGGAGACTGAGATTACACAGAGAGTGACATATTTTTCGGTGGCTGAGAGCAGACTAGTATCTGTGACTTCTAGTCTCTCTAAGATAGCAGTATGTAATTTTCCAACTAATAGTTTCATGGAGACAGGCAGAACGAGGACATGTATTTCTGGGCTTGCCCTATTTTAAAAAAGCCTCATTTTTACACGTTTATGTATTCAGGTTTTGTATAAGACTGTATTCTACGTATAAATAATACTCCACTAAAAAAATCATAAAGACTGTGACATTACTATGCTACAATATAGGATATACAGACTTTGTTACTATTTTTTGATTTTATGGATAATAATGAAGATCATATTAATGCAGATAAAGTTAAGACATAAGGAACAGAAATGGATGGCTGTCATGTTTAAAGTAAATTAGACTAAAAATAAATCTCACAATGGAAAAGTATTATTTGCAGTCATTGTATTCTACCTGGTATTTCAATTTTTTTTGTTTTTTGGTGTTATTTTTTGCCAATAGAAAACGTATGTCGGCTCCATTGTTTTACTAGCTTGTAAAGAAAAATTGAAACTGTTAATACAATTAAAAAACCTTTCAAAATGAAAATAGAGGAAAAACTATTTTTTAGTTTTGATTATTAATAAATTCTAAATATTTCCCCTCAAGTAGCTCACATTTTCTATGTGTACAATAGGTCCCCCTTCTCCCGGATTTTACTTTCTATGGGGTCTGTTACCAGTGGCCAACAGTAGTCCAAAAATATTCAATGGAAACTTTCAGAAGTAAGCAATGTAAAAGTTTTAGATTGTGCACTGCTCTGAGTAGCTTGAGGAAATCTCCTACTGTCCTGCTCTGCATCACCTGGGACATGAATCATCCCCTTGTCTAGTGTATCCATGTTGTATACCCTACTCACCTGTTAGTCATTTATGAGCCATCTCATTTTTCAGATAGATCGTGGCAGTACCTCAGTGTCAGTGTAATCATTATTTTACCTAATAATCATCCCAAAGCACAAGAGTCGTGATGCTTAAATATTGTTATAATTGTCATCTTTTATTATTATCATGGTTGATCTCTTACTGTATCTAATTTGTAAATTAAACTCCATCATATGTATATATAGAAAAAAACATAGTATATATAGGATTCAATACTCTCTGAAATTTCAGGCATCCACCGGGGGTCTTGGAACATATTCCCCCCCAAATAAGGGAGGACTAGTGTATATAGCATCTATGTGCTGTATGTATATTCTATTCTTATCACAGTAAAATAACTTAGTACAAATCTAATAAAATGTTGAGTTATGAGACTCTAATAAACTGTTCATTTTGTTCTGCATAATTCTGAGAAAGTTAAAGACCATTTTCCCTTCAGAAGCTCATTGATTATTTTTTATTTATATCTCTGGTCTCACCTGTGAAAACAGGACTAACTTGTTTGTTTTGTATCTCTCTTGACCTCTGGCAGATAGAAAGTCAGAAATCTATGTACCTTAGTCTGGCCATGGGAGCCAATATCCCAACCCTGCAGCTGCTAATGTGCAATGCTATTTACATACGCATGATCCCTGTTTTCCTCTTGGCCACCCCTTGTGTACACTCTGTTGTGTCAATCAGTTGCATATGTTTTCACAGGAGGCAGAATCAAAGTGGTAACCATCTACCATATGTGACTATGCCATATGTGACTCTATCCTTTTCTATTGCTTTCCTGAAAATGAATACTTGAGATGCATTTTACCCACACATTTTGTTTTCACGTATAACATTAGCCACAAATGATTTGTAGGCTATGCAAAATGTTAAACATCACCAGGGCTTTGGGCTTCAAGATGAGGTGCTAACAAGTTATCACCTGAATTCCAACAGCTAGGTCACTATTCTACCACTCACTATTCCCACTTGTCGTTATTTTCATCCTAATGAGGTGTCAGGTCTCTGCAATTCAGTCAGCATCTGCTTTCAATGTAAAATTTCAAGAGATGATAAGATAAGGAAGTAAACACCTCCTTACTCTTGGACAATTTTCTGAAATCTAGTCCCTTGTGACCCTTTGGTGTAACGGAATCTTGAGGCATGTATGTGCTAATGAACAAGCTGTCTTTGGTGACACATTTATAAATTAATGCCTGAAGTAGAAAAGTAAAAATTTTGCTGTAATTTCAGGCTGCTGGCTAGCTGGCTTAAGGATGCCTAAAACCTATGGTGTGAATGCTTTCACATCTGTGAATGTGTTAAGGGAGCTATAACAAAAAGGAATGAAATGCTGCTTTGTAACTATCTCTTTTCTAATATCCTTCTATCAAAGTTCTGGTAAATATTGATTGGAAAACACAATTTGGCCTCTTTGTCTAAGTGGTGATGATACATGATCTCAAATCCTGTTCTTGGAAGCTAGACCTTATTTGGCTAAATGAATAGGCAGACATCCAAAGTTGTGAGAGGCAAATTAGGGCCTATGTACAAAGAGAGTCTCTGTATATAACACACACACACACATACATACACACACACACACACGACCTTTTAACGTACAGAGATTACTTCCAGTAGTAAATAGTGTCCTAAAATTTGAACATTTGCTCAATCTGTAAAGTACTCCAATTTCTTTTGAAAGAACAAGAAGGGTTAGGGTTGAAGGAAATTTTCTTAGCTTAAAGAATAGAACCAGAGCTTTCTACTCTTACTTTTATTTTTGTCTTCCTTTAACCCATATAATTCCATAAAGGATTTGGGATAATATTTTTGCTTGTCTATTTATATTTACTTGCTTCTGAAATAGTTTAAAGATAACTGAAGTTTGAAGTCAATTAATTTCCCTATAACATTTCTGAGCATTTTACTAATTTGGTCTAAAGATTGTTTAAATTACGTACTTCCTCTTGATTATTACAAAGGCTTTATTTGACTGTTAAGAGAAAAACCCATTTTATATTCTTCATTTACTAAGCATCTAGTATTTTTCACAAATTAAATGATTATTGCTATTACTAGAGATACATAAGTTACCAAGTTCAGTAATGGAGACTTTGGAAAGTATGGCTCTAAGAATTTGTTGAGTAGGTACCAGATATTGCCTTTTTGGCTCTTTCTTATATTCAAATCAAATGCATTTCCCTTTCACTCTACTCTGTTATAATATTTGTTTGCACTTGCTCTCTATATCCATTTAAAGTTACTTACTTTTTGGTACAATTCTAAATGTATATGGCATTTAAATTTGCTTGTTGATTTTATATTTTTTAAAATCTCAAATAGATAAAATATGATCAAGTAATAAACTCTATTCTGATTTATGTAAGAAATGTAAGAAAATATTTTTAAAAGATTAAGATATTATACTCCATAATGTTTTCCACCTTCATTGGCATCTTGGAAATAAACAATATTTTATTTTATTAATACGCTATTTTTCTTAACAAACTACAAAATATCTCCTTAGTCATTCTCAATAAACACATAAATCTTTCATCAAGCTTTCCTCTTCCTGGAATTATATAGATGAAAATATGGCTCTATAAATCCCACTTTACCGAAGTATAATAATAGTGAAATCAATGTCTTAGAAAAAAAAAATGCAGCTACCCCATGTCTGTTTAATAACCACTGAACAACAAAACTTATAAAGATATATTTCTCCTAGTCTCCACAGGATGTACTGAATCAAAGTATTTTCATTAAAACTAATATGAAATGACAGAAAGTAGAGAGAAAGACAGTGCTTCTTGTTTGTTTTACTTATTTCTGCCACATATTATATATTGATGAAGCAATTTTAAGGGATGTATGCATGATATAATACAATGAAATTGACTTTTCTTTTTCATAACCACATGCACCTTTTTTCCATCTGCAACAATATGCTTTTTGAATAGCTACCTGCAGTTAATTTCAAGTTCTCATTGATCTTTGGTAGCCTAGACAAGTTAAAGTGATGATAAAACGGCCAACCTGAATTCTCAGCGTACCAAGTAGAACATGAAAACTTGGTTATGCACATTCATCTCTGATAATGTATAGTGGCAGGCACCAAATTTAAAAATATATTGCATATTTTTCAAGCCAGGACAGATTGCAATGTAGAAAAAAAATATTCGTTTCTGTTCTTTTGTGAGTTTGAGTTGCACAAATATTTATTGAAAATAGTAGCAATCAAAGAAGCCATGAAAAAGAACTCAGACAGTGCCCCATATTTAAGTGTATCCAATAAAAATATTTAGAAGATTTAAAATAAAATTGGCCAAATATTAAATTACATATATACTGCAGGAAACATTTTTGTTTTTTGTATCTCACCACATAGAGCAGATGTGTAAAGGGAAAACGTTCTTATGTATAATTCAATGTGAACCCAAGGTAGCAGTAAATTCTACAGAGAATTTTTGAAAGACATTTAGGCAGGAAAGCAGATGGATCACACTGGGTCATGTTAGACAGGATAAATATTATGGCTCCTCTTCTGCCACAGAAAATAGGAAAACCATAGAGCTACATTGCTGATGCTTTTTGAAAATCGGCAGCTACCTTTAGGCAGGAAAGACGAAGTCTTTCACTTTTTCTTGAGGGTTTGAAATGGGCTTTTTGTCAAGAAATGTTCTCTGTGATCATCCTAAATAAATATTAACTAAAATCAATCTCAGACCTCAGTCCCATATCTTTCCTAGCAGTGAACTGGTTTATAGAGCTCTTATTGACAAACAGTAAAGCGCCAATTTATAACTCTCTATGGTTAAATGGAAATAAAAATAAGAAAAGCCACTTCATGGGAAAAAGCAATTTTAAAGTGAAAAGATTGTCCGAGTGAAAAAGAAAAAAACCCTAAGTTGTGGCAAGCCAGCAACATGCTAGAAATTAGAAGAGAAAAAGTAATTTAAGCAAAGAATAGTAGGATACTCTTCACTGTTTCAAAGTTAGAATGTCAGACCAAGAGTTCAAGCGTTTCCATTTTGAAATGTTTAAACTGTTTTCCACAACTCTCTTATATACACTATATACTAACTTGTGAGGATTTGGTAGGGTCTATTTTTGTCAATATCTTCTTTTCTTTTGTATGGTCATCTTTCTGAGCATGAGCTGGAACCAGATTTTGTAACCAGCTTTCCAGAGCTGACTGTCAACATCTCTCTCAAAGTAGGCATTCAGTAAATATCAAGTTGATAGCTTGAAATCAACCGTAGTCAGAGTATTTATATAAAAGAAAACCACAACAACTTCAAATGAGGGTTTTTCTCCCTGCAGAAAGCCAACTGTTAAATCTTTACCTACACATCACTATATATATATCTCTATTGTAGATAGCCAAGTATAATGCTTAATAAAGATTCAATATTTTGGAATAAAAATATTGATGTTTGGAGCCACATAAGTATCTACATAAATTTAAGTTAGAAGGTATGATTTATTTATGCTTTAAATTATTTTCATAAATATCTTTACAAATGGTATTTTTTAAAACTGTCTTGAAAATAATATGGAAAATAGTATGCAGAAAGTTATGGGCTTGTGGTTAATGATCCAGCTCTGCCACCATTAGTAACTTACCTGAGTGGTTTCTGTTTCCCCCTCACCTCTATGGACACTGAGGGAAAAGGAAATAAAACACTGCAACTTAGAGAATTTATACATTATACAGGACTCTATGAATGTAGAGTTTATAATAATGTCATTATTATAAGAAGCTGCCTAAATATGGGCAGTAGACAGAAAGGATAAAGGTATACTCACATATCAATGAGGAACAGAAGCTAAATTATTCGTATTCACATTCTAATTGCTACAGCAGGAATAATGCACAAAAATATATCTAATCTGCATATATTTTAAAATACTAAAATACAGATCTAAAGTGAAAGAAATCTGATAGAACCTTGATGTTTGAGTGAATGGACAGAGGAGCAGAAGATGAATTTTTATGTCATAAGTAATTGAGTAATGCAAATAAAATAAAACTATGCTATAAACTCTCAAAATTTCACATTGACAACCCTTGGTCTTAATGTCTCTTTTGGCCTAAAGAAAAACAACATAAAAATAGCTAAAGGTATTAAATTATCTTGATCCTGACAAGTAATAACATGAAGAGGACTGCAGGGATATTTACCTAAGTAGTTAAGAGAGTGTTAAAAGAAAATAAATAATATTTTAGGTCAGGCAAAGTGACTCATGCCTGTAATCCCAACACTATGGGAGGCCGACACAGGTGGCTCATTTGAGATCAGGAGTTCGAGACCAGCCTGACCAACATGGTGAAACCCTGTGTCTACGAAAATACAAAATATTCACAGGGCGCGGAGGCTCACACCTGTAATCCCAACACTTTGGGAGGCCGAGGAGAGTGGATCACTAGGTCAAGAGATTGAGACCATCCTGGCCAACATGGCAAAAACTCATCTCTACTGAAAATACAAAAAATTAGTCGCCTGTAGTCCCAGCTACTCAGGAGGCTGAGGCAGGAGAATAGATTGAACCTGGGAGGCAGATGTTGCAGTGAGCCAAGATCACGCCACTGCACTCCAGCCTGGCAACAGAGCAAGACTTTGTCTCAAAAACAAAAACAAAACAAAAACAACAACAATAATAAACTCACAAAATATTGGCCGGATGTGGTGGTGCACACTATAACCTCAGCTACTCTGGAGACTGAAGCAGGAGAATCACTTGAACCTGGGAGGCAGAGATTGCAGTGAGACAAGATTGCACCATTCCACTCTAGCCTGGGTGACAGAGTGGGACTCCATCTCAAATACAGACAGATAGATAGATAGATAGATGCATGTATATATGTATGTATAAATATATATGTATTTACATACATATATACACATACACATATATTTTTGAAGTCTTTTTTGTGGGGAAAGAAAAACATATGGTATATTTTTAACAAAATATTGCTTAAAGCAAGAACTTAAAAATTTTTTTAAATATATTTTAAAATAGACTATTAGAATCAACAGAGTGAATGTTACACATTTAAGAGATTTGTATAAAGATTACTAATTTAACGGTGTGCATGCTTTCGATATAGTATTGGAACCATATATGCTGCTTAAGACATGACTTTGTAGATGAATATAGGTTGAAAATTTTTTTCATGATCTTCTTGGCCTAGATTTTTAACTTTAAAGCAACAGATTTATGTTTTGCCTTGTGTCCTGATTCTATCACTAACAACTAGATCTGGGCCTGCCACACAGAAAGCACCCAACGAATATTTGTTAAATAAATAACAAATTACTTTATTGACTAACTCTCCATTACACACTACGTGTGCATAATCACTTTAATAATTACTCTTCGAGCATGTCTTGTTACCTTGACCTCTTTTAAACTCAAACTATTCTACATTCCACAGATCTCAAGTCATCCTTGAGGCACTTTGTTTGTTGTTGTTTAATTTTTTTTATGTCAGCATATTAGTTTTTCCATATCAGGTGGGCTTCAAAATAAAGCACTTGGTCCAAGATCATACTTTTGCCCTATTATTGCTCAAATACGAAGATACATTATTTTCATATTTTTGCTGCTTACAGGCTGGTTCAAATTTTTATTATCTCTTGCTTGGATTATTGCAATCATCTCCTAAAATGTTTGCCAACTTCTACTTGACATGCTCCACTATGGTCTATTTTCAATAGCAATCAGCATAATGCTTTAAAAACAGGAGTCAAAATATGTTCCCTATTTGAGCTGAACCTTCCAAGGGTTCACATCTCATTCAATGTCAAAACCCAAACCTTTACACTGCCCACAAGACTTACACCTTTTGTCCTTAATGCCTCTCTTATCTGATCTGTTTATCCTTCTCCCATACTCCCTTTGGCACAGTCACACTGGCTCCCCTTGTTGGTTCTTAAGCCCTACAGGCACATTCTCTCCTTAGAGATTTTAAGCCAGCTGGAAGTTACCTCTGCCAAGAATGTTCTTCCCCAAAGATGTCTACTTGAACAACTCTCTTACTTCCTACAAGTATTGGCTTAAACATTATTACCTTCTTAGGAAGGCCTTCTCTGACATCTCCATTTAAAATTGTCAGTTGCCACCTCCCCTTCCCCAGCATGCCCTATGCTGCTTCTGTTTTATTTCACTAATTGTAAACATTTCCTTTGATTCCCTAGCATTTACCCCCACTTATTCTAATTCTCATGTAAGAGAATGCAAAGTATGTAAGAGAAAACATCTATTCACACTGGTGTTTCCAGCATATAGTAAGCACCAGATAGATATTTCATAAGTAGATAAATGAATGAATAAATATTAAGAACACTAGGGATATAAATTAAGAATTATGAACTCCAAAATTAAGCTCTTAATTCTTGTAGTCAAAGGACCTGATTTCTAATCCAAGTTCCAACAATACTTGGCTTTAGCAACTGCTAAGAGCAAATGGTCTTCAAAGGATCAATTCATTTGGAGAATTACTGTTAATTCTGAGTATTTCCCTGTGATAATCAAAATGCTACAGAACTATCTTCAGGAAACCTATAGATACATGGGGGATCAGTTTTCGAACTCTTTGGAATCTTTTCCCCTTTTTTCTACTGTCAAAATGTGTCTATAATTAGTGCTTTGTTCAAATGATAGCTCTTTCATGAAAAAGAATCCCCAGTTGGCTATGAATTTTTCATATCTCAGTCTTCCTTAGCATCATAATTTTCACATTGTACTTACTAAATACCTTTGAATTACATCTATATTGTACTAGTCATACCTTTAATTATTAGGCATTCAATCTTCACATATTTGGCACTAGTGTTTTGCACACTGACTTCATCATAACAGGCTCTTAAAAATTATTTTTTATTGGACATGAAGACACGCAATTTGTTATTTGATCAAATTTTAAATTCTTTCTTATTTACCAACTTTCTTTTGTTCAGAGCATAATTCAGAAACATATGTGATATAGAATAAAGGAATAAAAATGACAAATATTAAGTAAATGTTCAATGTGTAATTCTAGAATTCTGTATTGAAGCAACTTGGGAAAAAACATATCAAAAGACAATTTTTCAAAGGTCATTTTCGATTTGGAGAGATGGTTTTAAGATACAAATCAAAGAATATGTTCACTGAAATTTACATGAAAGTTGTACCTTTACAAGAAACATAAAAGACAATGCACTCCAAAGGAAAGAAATGAAAGTGTCTCCTTCCATTTCTTGAACCTTCATGGCACTTATTTTTTTAAAAACATAAAATAGTTAATATGATTTTATGTTTCACAGTTGTAATTAGAAGTTATAAGACACCAAAAAACAACACTCATAGCACCTACTTTTAAATCATATTCAATGTATTTCCACCTTCATTTATAAGAAGAATAAAAAATATACACGACTAAACATATACTACTATCATTAAACATCATTTGTTGAATGATGGAAAGTGTTAGTGCTTATTTAAATGTGTATACAGACATACCTCATTTTACTGTGCTCCTTTCATTGCACTTTAAAAATTTCGTGTGTGTGTATTTTTTTTTAATTAAAAGTTTGTGGCAATTCTGTGCACAATAAGTTTATCATTGCCATTTTTTCCAAAAGCATGTGCTCATTTCATGTCTCTGTGTTACATTTGGTAATTTTTACACTATTTCAAACTTTTTTAAATTATTATGTCTATTATGGTGATCTGTGATCAGCGATCTTCAATGCTATTTGGTTGATGCAAATGTAATTGCGGTTTTTGTTATTACTTTTAATGGCAAAGCTGCAATTATGTTTGTACCAACCTAATGCTATTGTAATTGATTCAGGGTGCCAAAACCATGCCCATATGAAACAGAAAATGTAACCAACAAATGTGTGTGTTCTGATTGCTCCACACACTGGCCGTTGTCCTGTCTCTCTTCCTCTTCTTAGGTATCCTAATTTTCTGAGACACAATAATATTGAATTTAGGCCAGTTAATAACTCTACAATGATCTCATTGTAATCACTCTACAATGGGTCTCTTTCCCAATTTTCTGAGACAGAATAATATTGACTTTAAGCCAGTTAATAACTCTACAATGGTCTCTAAGTGTTTAAGTGAAAGGAAGAGTTAAACTTCTCTTACTTTGAACTAAAAGCTAGAAATACTTAAGCTTACTGAGGAAGTCATGTTGAAATCTGAAACAAGCTAAATCTAGGCCTCTTAAAATAGCCAAGTTGTGAATGCAAAGAAAAAATTTTTGAAGGAAATGAAAAATGCTATGCCAGTGAACACATGAGTGATAAGAAGGCAAAATAGCCTTATTGCTGATAAGAAAAGAGTTTTAATGGTCTGAATGGAAGATAAAAGCAGTCAAAACATTCTCTAAGTCAAAGCTTAATCCAGAGCAAGACCCTATCGGTCTTCAACTCCATGAAGCCTGAAAGAGATGAGGAAGCTTCAGAAGAAAAGTTCGAAGCTTGCAGGAGTTAGTATGCAAGGTTTAAGGAAATAAGCCATCTCTCTAACACAAAAATACAAGATGAAGCAGCAAGTTCCAAGGTAGAAGCTGCGGCAAGTGCCAATGTAGAAGCTGCAACAAGTTACCTAGATGATATAAGATAACTGATGAAGGTGATTACACTAAACCACAGCTTTTCAACATAGACAAGTCAGCCTTAGATGGATGCCAACTAGGACTTTAATAGCTAGAGAGAAGTCAATACCCACTTTTAAAGCTTCAAATGACAGGCTGCCACTATTGTTAGGGGCTAATGCAGCTGGTGACTTTAAGTTGAAGTCAATGCTCATTTACCATTCTAAAAAGCCTAGGGCTCTTTAGAATTATACTAACTCTACTCTGCCTCTGCTGTATAAATGGGAGAGCAAACCCTGTATGACAGCATATCTATTTACAGCATGGCTTACTGAAGAGTTTAAGCCCACTCTTGAGACCTACCACTGAGGAAAAAAGATTTCTTACAAAATATTACTGCTCATTTACAATGCACTTAGTCACCCAAGGGCTCTGACGGAGATGTACAAGCAACATTGTTTGTATGCCTGGTAACACAACATCCATTCTGCAGCCCATGGATCAAGGAGTAATTTTGAGTTTCAAGTCTTATTATTTAAGAAATATATTTCAGAAGGCTATAGCTAACATAGATATTGATTCCTTGGATGGATCTGGGTAAAGTAAATTGAAAATCTCCTGGAAAGGGTTCACCATCCTAGATGCTATAAAGAACATTTGTGATTCATGAGAACGGGCCAAAATATCAAAATTAACAGGAATTTGGAAGAAATTGATTCCACCATCATGGTTGACTTTGAAGGGTTCAAGGCTTCAGTGGAAGAAATCACCGCAGAGGTGAAGGAAATAGCAAGAGGACTAGTGGATCCTGAAGATGTGACTGAATTGCTGCAATCTCATGACAAAATAATGAATAAGAAATTGCTTTTTATGTATGTGGAAAGGAAGTGGTTTCTTGAAATGGGATCTACTCCTGGCAAAGGTGGTGTAAACATGCTTTAAATGGCAACCAAAGATTTAGAATATTACATAAACTTAGTTCATAAAGCAGCAGTAGGGTTTGAAAGAGTCAGCTCTAATTTTGATTTAAGATCTACTGTGGATAAAATTATATCAAACAGCATTGCATGTTACAGAGAAATTTTTTTGTGAAAGAATTTTAATCAATGCAGCAAACGTTATTGTTGTTTTATTTTAAGACATTGCCACAGCTACTCCAACCTTTAGCAACCACCAGCATATCAGTCAGCATCCATTAACATCAAGGCGAGACTCCCCACCAGCAAAACGATCGTGACTTGCTAATGTCTCAGATGACTATTAGTATTTTTAGCAATACAATAATTTTAAATTAAGGTATGTACTTTTTAAAGACATTTCCTTAAGGTTATTTCTCATCAACTCAATTGCATATCTACACATCCCATAGTCCTTTTTTATCATAATTTTTGAACCAATAATGAAGGAATTTTTTTGATCTCCTGAATTTTCAAATGATTCAAGTAGGATCATTAGAAAAGGAAAATGTGAAATATTGTGCCATGAATTAATGTGCATTTCAGACACAACTAAAATGAATTTGGTATGCTAGGCATGAAACATGCCTTCTGTACCTATATTTACCTATATCTTTACCATCAACTTATAAATAGATAATATATAAATAGATAGTATATCTAATATAGATATAAAAATAGACATGCTTTGAATTTTATGTTCCATTAAACTTATGAATGGTGACTATCTCAGGAGAGGAGAAAGATGAGTCATAATATTCGTGTTGTTGAATTTCAGAAACATGTTAGTTTTTCTCATTCACAGAATAAGAATGGGAGCTTTATATTAACTCTTAAGGCTGGAAAATTGAGGCCTCCTTAACTGTGCTGCTAGTAGAAATTCATTTCAATGCTTGGGTGGCTACCATTAAGCTTAAAAAGATTCTAACAGGCGGAGCTCTACGTGAGAAACAGCAATGGCTTTTATCTGCAATATCACAAAAACACAACTAAAAAATTATATATTTCTAAATATGCATGAAAATGAGAGAAGATATTAATCAGAGGCAGCTTATCTTTACAAAAAATCTGAAAAATACTATTAAATATATCTAATTACATTATACAGCCAATCTTAAACAGATTTTGGCAAGAAATAGCAAAACTTATAATCCATCTATCCATTCAAAGATGAACCGTAAAGAATTTCATAAAATTGTAACCTATATAGCAAATAGAAAGGATTGAAAAAGGAGTGGCTTGGGGGATATTAGAAGATACATTAAGGAAAAAAATGGGTGCAAACAAACAGATAGTCACTCAGCAAGAAATGTGATAATGAAGCAGGATCAATACATTTAGCTCACTCAGAAAAAGAGAACCCAAATTAGTTTTTTTAAAAGTCCAAAAATTCGCCACCAGAAGCAAAGTAGGAAACACAGAAACTACAGTCTGAGAAGTTGGATTTTATTAAAATTAAAAACTTGAGCTCTGTGAAACAAACTGTTAAGAAAATGAAAAGACAAGCCACAGACTGCTAGAAAATATTTGCAAAACGTTTATTTGATAAATGACTTGCATCCAAAATATACAAAGACCTCTTAAAGCTAAACATCTGGGATACAAATTACCCAATTAAAAATGGGCAAACGATCGATAGAAAGACCTCACTAAAGAAGATATGTAGATAGAAAACAAGCATAGGAAAAGATAATCGACATCATATGCCACTAGGGAAATGCAAATTAAAACACTATATATTAGAGAGGAAATATTTGGAGAACAACCAAAACTTGTGGGAGAATATATGCCTTTATTACATTCTGATAAAAAAGAGTGGGTAGGTTCTTATGATTTTAGTTAATGGTCTGCAGCTTAATGCAATGAGATATCTTGCAGTTGCCCTCTACATAACAGGATATAAAAGCACATAACAATGTAGATTTCTACATTATGTGCTTAAATAAAAATTATTTTCAGGAGAAATCATAGTCCTAGATTCCCCGTTTGCCTAATGAATGAAACTTCAAAGATATTGCTAAATATGAACACCTTAAGAAAGAGATTGCCACATATTATCTTATGGTTATGTATTACCCTTGCTTTATACTATGTCTAGGGAACAAACTGAAACATTTGTTATGTTCATTTTTTATTTTATAGTCTTCAAGATAGAAAATAAGCTGTCTCTGAAGAGGTGCAAGTGGGATGCTCCCAGGCATTTCTTGTAAGTTGTAATACCACATTGCCTGAAATCATAGTGATATATTCTTTACGTAACTTTACAAACTCACAGGTTTTGTTATTAAAGAGTACAAAAGAATTGAATAACACAGACTTGTGATGGGATAATGTTGCCCTGGATAATGTGAAAGCAATCGTTTTGTAATGTGTAGTTCATTTCTTTGTAGCAGAATCAGAAAATTGTTCTTTTATTCTGGATTGTTCTGAATTTTTACTCCAGCTGGAATCATTTTTTTATTATTATTATTTAAGAAAAATAAAAGAACTAGACAATATGGTTAATCTAGAAATTATTTTACACCCAAGATTTTCTGACTTTTGTTTCCTTTCTTCTAAAACCCTGTCTGTGTTAGCTTGTCTTTGAGATGACAAAGGTTATCCCAAATATCTTGCAGAAAATGAAATAAAGCAAAATATTCTACCATATGAAATACATGTAAAAGAGTAACTCAGTGATGTATGGGCAAATCATCTATCTGTCGTCTTTTTTGTGTTGCTATAAGAGAATTCTGAGACTGGATAACTTATAAACAAGAAAAAATTATTTGGCTCATGGTTCTGGAGTCTAGGAAGTCCAAGAGCATGGCACCAGCATCTGGTTAGGGACCTTGTGTCACATTATCCCACAGCAGACGACAGAAAGGCAAGAGAGTGTGACAGCAAGAGATAGTTGAAATTGTTTTTGTAACAACCCACCTTGTGATCATGAACCTACTCCCACAATAATGACATTAATCCATTCATGAAAGCATAACCCTCATGACTTAATCACCTCTTATTAGGCCCCACCTCCAAACACTTCTGCATTGGGTATTAAGTATTCAACACATGAACTTTGGGGAACTCATTCACAGAACAGCAGCACCTAAATGAGGCATAAGGTAAACAAGGCACAGAATATCTTCATTCAACCTGTTATGGCTTGACTGCCATTTCATTTGATCTGTTTGTAATAATCTATTATTTGCTCAATGCTGACATCTCTGAAGCACCTACCTCTCCCGTGTCTAGCATGAAGGTGTCCAAACACACCTCAAAATTCATCTTCGCTGAAATCTCTTTTGAACTATTCATTTTTGTAGGAAAATAACCAGGTGCCTATTGTCATTGTTTCTTTACTTCAACTTTTCCAAATCATTTACTGAAAGAGCTTTTATTTAACACAACTCTGTGTCATTCACCATTCTAGATGGTTGGGATAGATTTGTGAACAAATATTCCTCTCTCTAGGAGCCTACACACTACTGAGAGGCAGCAGATGATGAGCAATACTTTAATAATGAAATAAATTATATATGTTAGAGGTTAAAAAAAATGCCATTAATGAAAAGAAAAAAAGAAAAAAAAGAGCAGCTTGAGGAGAAAAGGTGAATGACACAGTTTATGGAAAAAGAGTGGTCATAAAGCATGATTTGGAAACAAACTTGAAATAAGTGAAGAAGTGTGTCAGATTATTTGAAGGAGAAGAAATAGCCAGTTCAAATCAGAAAATATGCCTGCTGAGTTTGAGGAATAGCAGCAAGGATAAAACAAATTAAGCAAGAAGAAGCTTTGTAGAAGGTGAAGTCAGAGAGGCTATTGTAAAGATTCACTCAGAGTGAAATGGGAATATATACAGGGTTTTGAACAGAGGAGTGACATGAATTTACTTTTAAAAAATTCTTACACTGGGTTACGGGTTGAGGATAGACTCTCGGAAGGCAAGGTGGAAGCAGAAAGTATAATTAATCCAGAAGAGATGGTGCTGAGTAGTTGGGATCTAAATGTATTTGAAAGATTACTGAGAGATTGGATGGATCTATGTTAGAAATAGAGAAGACAAGGGTGACTTCAAGGGTTGGCCTGTGCAACTGCAAAGACAGAGTTACTTTTATACAAGTTGGAATTGATTGCCTTGGGGTGTCTAAACTTCAATATTTTGTTTTGAGCATTTTTGCTAGCTTTTATACTTCATTAATCTTCCTATGTCTCTTACCTTTCGAAGTAGTTTGTGTTTTGACCTCTTTCCACCTAGATTTATCATTATCTCTGCCCTAGCTGGCTTTCCTTTCCTAACATACATGTCCATAATTCCACATTCATGAAATAGCAAACTATAAATGTAGTTAGCAATTCACCCTCAGAATAGTTTACATCAACTGCTGTGAATTGCCAAAAAAAAAAAAAAAAAAGGCAGAATCATGAACACTGGGGTGACTACAAATTTATATTTTTCAATGTTATTTGGACAATTACCAACACTTTTTTCCCCTGCCACTTTAAGAAATTCGTATTCCCCTCAACTTTTAAATTGTCATTATATTTCCTTTCATCTACTGCACAAATATAGTAGAGGCTGTCAGAAGTTAATGATCTCATCTACATTCATTCACATAGGCGTATGCTCAAGTACATCTGCACCCAAGGAAACGATTGTTTCTTTTACCCAAATCTAATCTCTCCACCTGCGATTCAGATCCTCTTCACTCAGCACTTCGTTCCAGAGATTATTATACACACTGTCCTCTATCTCACAGTTCTCCCTTTATGATGACTTTTGATTTAGTCTAAGGATATCCAAAGCTTTCTTCTGAAAAAAAAGAGAAACTTCCCCCTCTAGATCCTACCCTAGCATTCTTTTTGTCTTCAAAACTAGCTTTACTTATAGGACAGTTTATATTTGCTCTCTCTCCTTCTTAAATTTCAAGTCCCAACTAAATTAATTGCAATTTCAGTTTGACCTCATTACCTGGCAGAAAGAACTTGGTAATGTCATCTCTAATCTAAAAGAGCTTCTCTTTTTACAGTGCTAGATGTGACACTCTTAACTATCTTGTTACTGAAATTTTTGTTTTAATTTGTTCCATGATATATGACTATCTTAATCATATATTTTATTTTCTGTATTCTGATGCTTTAATATCTGGGGCCTTGCCAACCCTATAGGGAAGTCTCTCCAAGGGTTAGTGAATTCCTAGAGATATTAAACAACTAGTAGACCTTTAAAATGCAAAACCAACCAACCCAGTTCTCATACCTCCAATCGCCTCCTTTTTCATTGTTGTTGTTCATCCGTTCATTCATTCATTTATTGCTTTTACTTTGCTTACTTTTAAAACGTGGTTTGAGACAATGTACAGTATCATAATTTTTTAAAACCACTAAAATAAATATACAGGAATATGAAACTATTTTAAATTTCATATGGAACCAAAAAAAAGAGCCCATATAGCCAAGACAATCCTAAGCAAAAAGAATAAAACTGGAGGCATCATACTACCTGATTTCAAACTACACTATAAGGCCACAGTAACCAAAACAGCGTGGTACTGGTACCAAAACAGATACAAAGACCAATGGAACCAAAAAGAGCCTCAGAAATAATGCCACACATCTGCAACCATCTGATCTTTGAGAAACCTGACAAAAACAAGCAGTGGGGTATGATTCCCTATTGAATAAATGGTGTTGGGAAAACTGGCTAGCTATATGCAGAAAACTGAAACTGGACCCCTTCCTTATGCTTTATACAAAAATTAACTCAAGATTGATTAAAGACTTAAAAGTAAGACCTAAAACCATAAAAACCTTAGAAGAAAACCTAGACAGTACCATTCAGGACACAGGCATAGGCAAAGACTTCATGACTAAAACACCAAAAGCAATGGTACAATAAAAGCCAAAATTGATAAATTGGATCTAATTAAACCAACGAACTTCTGCACAGCAAAAGAAACTATCATCAGAGTAAACAGGCAACCTACAGAAAGGGAGAAAATTTTTGCAATCTGTCCACCTGACAAAGGGCTAATATCCAGAATCTTCAAAGAACTTCAAAAAATTTACAAGAGATACCATCTCACACCAGTTAGAATGGCAATCATTAAAAAGTGAGGAAACAACAGATGCTGGAGAGGATGTGAAGACATAGGAATGCTTTTACAGTGTTGGGAGTGTAAATTAGTTCAACCATTGTGCAAGGCAGTGTGGCGATTCCTCAAGGATCTAGAACCAGAAATACCATTTGACCCTACAATCCTGTTACTTCCCTCCCCTATCTCCTGGCAATTATCACCGTACTTTTTACTTCTATGAATTTGACTCTGCTAAGTACTTTATATAAGTGGAATCATGCAGTGTTTATTTTTTTTCTTTCAGAGTTTTCTTATTTCACTTAGAATAATGTCTCCAAGTTTCATCTATGTTATAGTGTATGTCAGAATTTCCTCTTTATTTAAGGTTAGATAATATTTTAGTGTACGTATATACCACATTTTGTTTGTCCATTCTTCTGTTGGTGAACATCTTGATTGCTTCTACTTTTTGGTTACAGTAATAATGCTGCTATAAGCATAGTTATATAAATATCTGTTTGAGTCCCTGCTACCACTTCTTTTTGGTATATAACCAGAAATTGAATTGGTGGATATATGATTAATATGGTAATTTTATGTTTAATTTTATGAGGAATTGCTTTATCGTTTTCTACAGTGGCTTCCCAGTTTGCATCCCACAAGCAATGCACAAGGATTCTAATTTCTTCGTGTTCTCATGGTATTAGGCAGGATTCTCCAGAGAAACAGAACTGATAGAATGTATGTGTGTCAGAACTGACAGAAAGTATGTGTGTATATATACATGTATATATGTATTTGTATATATACATGTATATATGTATTTGTATATATACATCTATATATATGTATTTATATATACACACAGATATTCAACACACACAAAACTCAATTATTTTTTAAAAAAGAATATACACACAAATATATACATACACACGTATACATACATGTGTATATTAATAAATAAATAAATATATATATAGAGAGAGAGAGAGAAAGAGAGATTTTAAGAAATTGTTTCATACAATAGTGGAAGTTAGCAAGTTCAAAATCTGCAAGATAGTAGGCTGAAAGGATGAAGAGCCGGGGAAGAGTTAATGCTGTAGTTTCACTTCAAAGACAGAATTTCCTCTTCCTCTGGAGAGTTCAGCCTTTTTCTATTGTAGTTTTCATCTGATTGAGTGAGGCCAACTCATATTGTGGAAGATACTCTGCTTTATTCAAAGTCTGCTGATACAGCCTTTGAGCATCTAAAAAATACCTTCACAGAAACAACTAGAATAATGTTTGACCAAGTGGTTGTGTACTATGACCTGGCCAATTTGACACGTAAAATAAATTATCACACTTACTACCATCTGTTATTTCCCACTATTCTTTTCCTTTTTTTTTTTTTTTTTTCTTTTTTTTAGACAGAGTCTCACTCTGTCGCCCAGGCTGGAGTGCAGTGGCCGAATCTCAGCTCACTGTAAGCTCCACCTCCCGGGTTTACGCCATTCTCCTGCCTCAGCCTCCCGAGTAGCTGGGACTACAGGCGCCCGCCACCGCGCCCGGCTAGTTTTTTGTATTTTTTAGTAGAGACGGGGTTTCACCGGGTTAGCCAGGATGGTCTTGATCTCCTGACCTCATGGTCCGCCCGTCTCGGCCTTCCAAAGTGCTGGGATTACAGGCGTGAGCCACTGCGCCCGGCCTCTTTTCCTTTTATGATAATAGCCATTCTTATGGGTATACAATGTTATCTCATTGTTTTTACATTTCTCCCTTTTTAAGTTTTACAGCCAAAATCACCTGTTCAGAGTAAACTAAAACCAAGTTTGTAACTCTTTTCCCATCCAGTCTCACCCTAATTTTTATGTCTGCAGACCTTTTTTTCTATAATTGTAGCTCTAGAGACCCATTTAGTCATATATTGGGGTCCAGATGCCACTTGGCAGTAGGCAGGACAAATTCTGTTAGGGGAAGCTAACACAGTCAACACTGTGTAGACTTAACTTGAAAGCTATTGTACTATGATCAGTCATGGGCATTTTGGAAGTTATTGAAAATATACAAATTTCTAACATAAGATTCTTCCCTTGATAGTAGTCCTTTAAAATTACATATCATAATTTTGACAATTAATTATGAACCAGAAATATGCAGATTAAAATGACTCTGGACATCAAGAAAGCATTTTCTCTGCATCCTAGTCAACATTTGCTGTTTTCTGTTTTTTGGGTTTTTTTAAATAATAGCCAGTCTAATGGGTGTGACATAGTATCTCATTCTGATATCTGATTTTGGTTTGCATTTCTCTAATGATTAGTATGTTAGGCATATTTTCATGTGCTTATAGGTTATCTGCATACCTTGTGAGAAATGCCTAATCAAGTCTTTTACCTATATTTTAATCAGGTTTATGTAATTGTCATTATTGTTGAATTTTAGGAGTTCTTTTTATATTTTGGATTTAATCCCTTATCAAATAAATGCTTTGCAAAATGTACTCCCATTCCATAGGCGCTTTTTATCTATATTAATAGTCTCTTTTGATGCACAAAAGTTTTTGAAGTAGTCCAATTATCTACTTTTTCTTTTGTTAGCCATGCTTTTAGTATTATATTTTAAAAAAATGCTAACTCCAATGTCATGACTTTTCCCCTATTTTTCTTCAAAATGTTTTGTAGTTTTAGCTCTTATGTTTAGGTCTTTGATACAAACACATCAATTTTAATTATTTACTTATAAATCTGTTTTTCTTACAACACTTCTAGGGATAGCAGCAAAGGGGAATGATCTTTGTTTACTATTCTCCAGGTGTGAAAAGCTATGCCTGGAATTTTATAAATTCTTTGTAAATGTTTGATGACTAAAAAATAAATGATTAATAATAAAAATGAAAATACATCTTTCTATCTCAGGCATTACTCTAAGCATTTTGGATGCATATAATTCATTTTATGCTTAAAAATATCTATTAGTGTGGAAACTAAAGCACTCAGATGTTAAATTGCTTGGCCAAGATTACATCGATAGTGAGTGACAAACTTTGGAATTCATGTGCATATACGTATATTAAATTATGAAGCAGTTTAGAACAGTGCAATCTGCTAGATGGCAAACTGAAGCAAACAGAGCATAGCAGAGGTTCTCAAATTTGGCTTTGTATCAGAATTGCTTGGAAGAGCTTTAAAAAATATAGATTCTTGGACCACACTCCAGACCTACTGAGATGCTGAGAAGTTGTATTTTAAAAATCATCTTTGGTGATTTTTATGCAGTCAGCCTTGTATCTGCCTAAGCAAAATTGTTTCAAAATCACTGAACACTATCAGAACATGACAATTTCTCATTTTTGTTTTACAGGAAATGATTAGAAAGCACTGGAAATATACCCTTGCTGCTGTTATCAGCTATTCAACTGTCTTCTTCCAGTGAGAATTGAAATTCTCTGAATAGAGAAAAAATACTTGGGAATTCATAGGGCTCGGTTTTTCTGGAATGGAATGGGGAGCATTAGTACTGTTAGGAGATAAAAGAAGGATATTTAAAAATGCAGATCCCAAACCTGTGTAATGAGAACTGAAGTAGGTGAGTGTATAAATCAATCTGCACAAATCATATAGAAAGAAAATAAAAAGAGAGCTTGAAGATACTCTACTCCAATTCACTCATTTATAAATAAAAATCCTATGAATAGTAGCCAAACTTTAAGTGAACAAAATAACAATTTGAGACAATCGATTAATGACTAAATAAAGAATGAATCAACCCTGGAGATGTGTAAAGTATCAACAAATTATGTGGTGATAGAAAGGGAATTCTATCAAATATAATTTGCCCTATAGAGCCTAGAAAAACATTTCAAAATGTTGGAGAATGTGAAGGCTCATGTTCACTTATGTGTGAAGACATGTATAACTGCAACAGAACCTCCCCTCTCTTCACAGCCTGAATGTGAAGTGGGCCCCTGATTAAGAATCAGAACCTTGTATACAGTATTATTAGAAATAATTGCATATGTAGCCCAGGTAGTAGCCCCTATGTCTCAGCAATATGTACTCTGAAGTGCCTCATTTAAGAGCCAGTATTGAAGAATCTGGACTCACTTATATACAAATGTGAATCACTTTATCTATTGCTTAGATTCTTTGAAGTATATGATAGTCAGAAAACAATTTCTTTATCATCTTATATGGCTTTGGATTGGACTACTTCTGAAAGTTAATGTTTTTCATTGAGAAAGTATGGTCTTTGTAGAAGAGAGATGGAAAAACTCAACAAATTCAGTTTAAGCAACTGATATGTGTGTGCACGTGCACATGTAAATGTGTGTGTGAACCCATAGTAAACGGAAAGATTCAAAGAGTCCAATCAGGGAAATCAGGAGAGTGTGAGGGTGAAAATGTCTGAAATCATGCTATGGGAGACAGCGATAGAATGCTGCCCTGGAATATTTTGTGGGACTTAAGATGCCACATTAAGTACCACATTAAGTACCACAAATTGTTAATGGTACTGTTAAAACCTGCTATTATTCTCCAGCGGTTCCAGATTGCAGGAGTATATTCCAGGAGGAGAACATGTGATACAGAGTTGGGATGGGAGAGTTTTTTCCAAAAGGTGAGTGAAAGTTTGAATATTAGAAGAAAATATCAAACTGGAAAGGAGGTAAGATCTGAAAATAATGTCAGGTTAGGAACAGGGGAGAGCTCATGGAGAACACCCTTGTGAAAAATTTAATATTTTATGTGCTTCTCTCTTTGACTATGGGAAAAGCAATAATATCATGCATCTTTAAGTTTCTTGCCTCATGTGTTGTGATATATTTTATTTCATCTGTGTGTCTTGTA
Source organism: Macaca fascicularis (assembly GCF_037993035.2). Taxonomy (NCBI): domain Eukaryota; kingdom Metazoa; phylum Chordata; class Mammalia; order Primates; family Cercopithecidae; genus Macaca; species Macaca fascicularis. The sequence continues at coordinate 45,036,734 of NC_088375.1, forward strand.
TAAACATAGTATGTAATTCAGTGACACATTTTTACTTGGTTATCCAAACAACTTTAGTTCATAAACAAGAAAAAACTTCTGGCATAGTTGTTTTACATTCTGATCTCAATACCCATCAAAGATATGTAAGCAAGTTTCTGAAATTGGGTATCATTTTATTTTCTACATTATTACAATATGCTCTCTTATTAAAATTCCTATATTTACTAGAATGAATGGGGTATATTTTTCATGTGATAAATTAATCATATAAAGATGATACTGATATAGTATATACAAGATTGTTTCCTATTTGCTCTTATAATAACAGGATATTTTATCATTCACAAATACTGATGCAGAGATGCTAAGTCCTTGTATCCCAGAAACAATTCCAGTCTTCATTTAACTTATAAAAGAGAAGGTTTTTACTAGGAAAAACCTATAATCTACCCACTTACTTTCCTATTTCTCTTACAGTTCACCTTTAAATTTTATCATTTTATTCTGTTTCTGAGACAATAAATATATAACTCCGCCTTAAAACAGGAATTGATGAGGGAACAATTCACCCAAACTGATTTGCTTTGGCATATTTTGTCTGTCTTGAAATTGAATATGCATCTGTTGTCATTTTCATGAAAATGCTTCTGATTACTAATCAACCATTTTTATTAATAATAAGTTAATACCCCTCCTAAAGATTTTACATCTTAATGAAAATGTAAATGCTTGGTGTAATGCCAGACATATGAATTTGTGTGCCTACTGTAGCTACTAAGTTTTCTTAAGTGAACTCCCGAAAATGGTAAAACGTCAGACACTATTTTTTTTGTTTTTGTTGTTGTTGTTGTCGTTGTTTTTTGAGATGGAGTCTCGCTCTGTCGTCCAGGCTGGAGTGCAGTGGCACGATCTCGGCTCACTGCAAGCTTCTCCTCCTGGGTTCATGCCATTCTCCCACCTCAGCCTCCCGGGTAGCTGGGACTACAGGTGCCCGCCACCACTCCCGGCTAATTTTTTGTGTTTTTTAGTAGAAACGGGGTTTCACCATGTTAGCCAGGATAGTCTCGATCTCTGACCTCGTGATCTGCCCGCTTCAGTCTCCCAAAGTGCTGGGATTACAGGCATGATCCACCGCGCCTGGCCCAGACACATTATCCCTTACGATTTTTCTAAGGAAACCAATAATCCATATATCTCTTTAACTCTGTATTGTCCAGTTCCAGGTGGCATGCCATATTTTAACTGATACAATCTTCCTCCACCAGTCGGAGGAAACCTTTTGAACTGGGTGAGAGGCCAAGGAATATGTCTCAATCCTCATCATAAAGGGCTCCTGAGCCTGTGTGACACTATTCACCACACCCTCCCTATTGAGACTCTCACTTCACTTGGCTTCTAGTTTTCAAGCTGTCTGGCTATCCCTCAGGCACCATTGGCTCACCCTTCCCCACCCATTAGCTAGCCATTAAAAGCTAGGGTTCTATGGGACTTAGTTTCAGACTAATTTCTCCTTTCTGCTCTTCCTCTCTATAGGTAATTGCATTCAAACCGGTGATTCACTACCCTCTACATACCAATAACTGGAAAATTTTTGTAGTTTTCAAAATCGTTTTTTGAGTTCATACTCATATAGACATTTCCATTTGGATATTTTAAAAAGAGCCTTACTTTCAGCAGGTCCCAAACTGTTCTCCTAATATCCATCTCATCCTTTCTTATCTCAAACCTGGTCATTTTCCTGTGTTTCATTCCTAGGGAATGGCATCACCAAGCTTCTAGATGCACAAGCCAGAAATCTTGTCTTCCTATCAACTCTTGCATAGCGATCCAATGCCAAATCTTTTCTTTATTACCATCTTAATATCTCTTGACTTCTAACAGTACTAATGTAGAATTAGTAATCCCTGTACAAATTGCAATCAAGGGAGCAGCCACCTTTGCCTTCCCCAAATACCTTCCTTGCCAGAGCAGCTCTCTCTACTGTATTCATAGTCATCTTTTCAAAACGAGGAACTTGCCATTTAAAAAACACCCCATCCCAAAACCACTGTCAAACCTTACCCAATTTAAAACTCTTTATGATTGCCCTATTGCTTTTAAGTTACAGAACAAACAATTTCATTAGAACCACTTGTTCACATGTAGTTCTGCCCATTGTTCTGGCTTCTTTCAATAACTGGTTCTCTGAGCATCCGTTATATGGGTCTCTCTCCACTTCCTCAGACAGGCCATGTTTCTTCCCATCACAGCTCTGAATGTGGATTACCTCTCTCTGAAATGACCTCCAATGTCATCACCCCTCTTTGCCCAGTTAATCCCTACTCACCAGACAAATCTCAGCTCAATGGCTATCCAGAACTTTCTAGATACTCAGATTAAGACAGATTCCTATATTCTATGACCTCATAAAATTGTATTTATTTTCTTTGGGACATTTACCTTCATATTGAAGTATATCTTTTCTATCTTACTTAGGTTTCCTTCCTGCTGTGAAGTCATTCTCAGATGGGCCTGCATTAGCATAGGCCAGATTATACACTTATAATACAATCTTTGCCATACATATCATTACCTATTTATTTTTTCTTTTCTCTTCCCCTCCCTGCTTTTTTAGGTGCTCTATTGTTTTATTTTATTTTTGACAGTGGTTTATTGTTTTTATTGCCAGGTTTTCTTGGTTCATTTCTTCATGCTAAAAGTCTTACTTCACCTTTGTGTTGTTGATCTCAGTGAAAGGTTGACATTCACTTAAGGTTTGTTGCAAAACATTTTGGTCTATTTTAAATTTAATTCCATCTTTATACTGTTAAAAGAAAAACTTCAGGCAAATTAATTTTACAGAGTTTAATTAAGCAAAGAAAAATTCATGAATTGGGCAGCCTCCTGTGTCAGTGTAGGCTCAGAGACTCCAGCGCAGGCACGTGGTGGAAGATTTATAGACAGAAAAAGGAAAGCGGCCTACAGAAAATGGACGTGGGTAGGTGTGGTGGCTCACACCTGTAATCCCAGCACTCTGGGGGGCCAAGGCAGGTGGATTACCTGAGGTCAGGAGTTGAAGACCAGCCTGGCCAATATGGTGATACCCCTGTCTCTACTAAAAATACAAGAATTAGCCAGACATGGTGGTGCTTGTCTATAATCTCACCTACTCTGGAGGCTGAGGTGGAGGTTTCAGTGAGCTGAGATTGCACCACTGCACTCCAGCCTCGGTGACAGAGTGAGGTCTTGTCTCACAAAAGTAATTAAAAAAAAAAAAGGCATGATTTAGAAAAACAGCCAGATTGTTTATAGCTTAATGTTTGCCTTATTTGAACACGGTTTGAACAGTTGTTCCCCTTTGATTGGCCAAAACTTGGTGACTGGCACAAGAATAGGTTACAGTCTGTTTACACCTCCATTTAGGTTATAGTTCACTATGTATAGAGAAACTTTTAGGCTGAACTTAAAATATGTAACAAAGCAACTTTAGATTAAACTTGATTTAACACAAACTTCTAAATAAGGTAGTCAAATTTCATTAACATAATTTTTACAGAAAAGAAAGCCAGGTTACTGCCTATGGCTCAGAGATATTTTGGGCAATAAACATGGCTACCTAATACAGGTATACAGCATAGGGCCACGCTGGCTGTGAACCTGATGAAAATCGGGCCTCCAAGAGTTTTGTAGAGAACAGTCTTCACACCACATCCAGGGACCTGGCAATACAGTGACCTCCGCAACAGTCAAGAAATTTTTAATCCAGTACTTTTCCCCAGTATTTTTCTACCCACACACACACACACACACACACACACATTCATACACACTCATAAACATTTTTCACCATGAACTCATTGTCCTTATGCTCTCCAAATTAAATCAGCAAATTAAATCAGTGCTAGAAATAGGAAGAAACTTTCTGGATTCTACCTTTATATTAAGAAAGAATAATGTTAATTACTCCATAACACTGCAGGGTGAAAATGCACAGAAAAACATTTTCTCAGTAATGTGCATACAGTGCCCATACTGTACTTATGTGCCTACTGCTGGCTAATCTATATATTATATAGCTAAACAAAGTAACATTTTGGAACAATACCTGTAAGTTTTAAGCATTCTGGTGCTAGAAATTTCCCCTCTACACACTGCTTTAAATGTGTTCCAGAGATTCTGGGAGGTTATGTCTTTGTTCTCTTTGGTTTCAAAGAACATCTTTGTTTCTGCCTTCATTTCATTATGTACCCAGTAGTCATTCAGGAGCAGGTTCTTCAGTTTCCATGTAGTTGAGCAGTTTTGAGTGAGTTTCTTAATCCTGAGTTCTAGTTTGATTGCACTGTGGTCTGAGAGATAGTTTGTTATAATTTCTGTTATTTTACATTTGCTGAGGAGTGCTTTACTTCCAACTATGTGGTCAATTTTGGAATCAGTGTGATGCGGTGCTGAGAAGAATGTATGTTCTGTTGATTTGAGGTGGACAGTTCTGTAGATGTCTATTAGATCCACTTGGTGCAGAGCTGAGTTCAATTCCTAGATATTCTTGTTAACTTTGTCTTGTTGATCTGTTTAATGTTGACAGTGGGGTGTTAAAATCTCCCATTATTATTGTGTGGGAGTCTAAGTCTCTTTGTATGTCTCTAAGGACTTGCTTCATGAATCTGCATGCTCCTGTACTGGGTGCATATATATTTAGGATAGTTAGCTCTTCTTGTTGAATGATCCCTTTACCATTATGTAATGGCTTTCTTTGTCTCTTTTAATCTTTGTTGGTTTAAAGTCTGTTTTATCAGAGACTAGGATTGCAACTCCTGCCTTTTTTTGTTTTCTATTTGCTTGGTAGATCTTCCTCCATCCCTTTATTTTGAGCCTATGTGTGTCTCTGCACATGAGATGGGTCTCCTGACTCCTGAATACAGCACACTGATGGGTCTTGACTCTTTATCCAACTTGCCAGTCCATGTCTTTTAATTGGAGCATTTAGCCCATTTATATTTAAGGTTAATATTGTTATGTGTGAATTTGATCCTGTCATTATGATGTTAGCTGGTTATTTTCCTCGTTACTTGATGCAGTTTCTTCCTAGCATCAATGGTCTTTACAATTTGGCATGTTTTTGCAGTGGCTGGTACTGGTTATTCCTTTCCAGGTTTAGTGCTTCCTTCAGGAACTCTTGTAGAGCAGGCATGGTGGTGACAAAATCTCTCAGCATTTGCTTGTCTGTAAGATCTAAAATTGACACCTTAACATCACAATTAAAAGAACTAGAGCAACAAGAGCAAACACATACAAAAGCTAGCAGAAGGCAAGAAATAACTAAGATGAAAGCAGAAATGAAGGAGATAGAGACATAAAAACCCTTCAAAAAATCAATGAATCCAGGAGTTGGTTTTTTGAAAAGATCAAGAAAACTGATAGACTGCTAGCAAGACTATTAAAGAAGAAAAAGAGATAAGATTAAAAAATGATAAACTAGATATCACCACCAATCCCATAGAAATACAAACTACCATCAGAGAATACTATAAACACCTCTACACAAATAAACTAGAAAATCTAGAAGAAATGGATAAATTCCTGGACACATACACCCTCCCAAGACTAAACCAGGAAGAAGTTGAATCCCTGAATAGACCAATAACAGGCTCTGAATTGAGGTAATTATTAATAGCCTACCAACCAAAAAAAGTCCAGGACCAGACGGATTCACAGCCAAATTCTACCAGAGGTACAAGGAGGAGCTGGTACCGTTCCTTCTGAAACTATTCCAATCAATAGAAAAAGAGGGAATCCTCCCTAACTCATTTTATGAGGCCAACATCATCCTGATACCAAAGCCTGGCAGAGACACAACAACAAAAAAGAGAATTTTAGACCAATATCCCTGATGAACATCAATACAAAAATCCTCAATAAAATATTGGCAAACCGAATCCAGCAGCACATCAAAAACCTTATCCACCATGATCGAGTGGGCTTCATCCATGGGATGCAAGACTGGTTCAACATATGCAAATCAATAAATGTAATCCAGCATATAAACAGAACCAAAGACAAAAACCACATGGTTATCTCAGTAGATGCAGAAAAGGCCTTTGACAAAATTCAACACCCCTTCATGCCAAAAACTCCCAAGAAATTAGGTATTGATGGGATATATCTCAAAATAATAACAGCTATTTATGACAAACCCACAGCCAATATCATACTGAATGGGCAAAAACTGGAAAAATTCCCTTTGAAAACTGGCACAAGAGAGGGATGCCCTCTCTCACCATTCCTATTCAACATAGTGTTGGAAGTTCTGGCCAGGGCAATCGGGCAGGAGAAAGAAATAAAGGGTATTCGGTTAGGAAAAGATGAAGTCAAATTGTCCCTGTTTGCAGATGAAATGATTGTATATTTAGAAAACCCCATTATCTCAGCACAAAATCTCCTTAAGCTGATAAGCAACTTCAGCAAAGTCTCAGGATACAAAATCAATGTGCAAAAATCACAAGCGTTCCTCTAAGCCAATAACAGACAAACAGAGAGCCAAATCATGAGTGAACTCCCATTCACAATTGCTTCAAAGAGAATAAAATACTTAGGAATCCAACTTACAAGGGATGTGAAGGACCTCTTCAAGGAGAACTGCAAACCACTGCTCAACGAAGTAAAAGAGGACACAAACAAATGGAAGAACATTCCATGCTCATGGATAGAAAGAATCAATATGGTGAAAATGGCCATACTGCCCAAGGTAATTTATAGATTCAATGCCATTCCCATCAAGCTACCAATTACTTTCTTCACAGAATTGGATAAAAACTGCTTTGGAATTGATATGGAACCAAAAAAGAGCCTGCATTGCCAAGTCAATGCTAAGCCAAAAGAATAAAGTTGGAGGCATCACGCTACCTGACTTCAAACTATACTACAAGGCTACAGTAACCAAAATAGCATGATACTGGTACCAAAACAGAGATATAGACCAATGGAACAGAACAAAGTCCTCAGAAATAATACCACACATCTACAACCATCTGATCTTTGACAAACCTGACAAAATCATGAAATGGGGAAAAGATTCCCTATTTTATAAATGGTGCTGGGAAAACTGGCCAGCCACATGTAAAAAGCTGAAACTGGATCCCTTTCTTACACTTTATACAAAAATTAATTCAAGATGGATTAAAGACTTAAATGTTAGACCTAAAACCATAAAAACCCTGGAAGGAAACCTACGCAATACCATTTAGGATATAGGCATGGTCAAGGACTTCATGTCTAAAACACCAAAAGCAATGGTAACAAAAGCCAAAATTGACAAATGGCATCTAATTACACTATAGAGCTTCTGCACAGCAAAAGAAACTACCATCAGAGCGAACAGGCTGGGAGAAATTTTTTGCAATCTACTCATCTGACACAGGGCTAATATCCAGAATCTACAAGGAACTCAAACAAATTTACGAGAAAAAAACAACCCCATCAAAAAGTGGGCAAAGGATATGAACAGACACTTCTCAAAAGAAGACATTTATGCAGCCAAGAGACACATAAAAAAATGCCCATCATCACTTGCCATCAGAGAAATGCAAATCAATACCAAAATGAGATACCATCTCACACCAGTTAGAATGGTGATTATTAAAAAGTCAGGAAACAACAGGTGCTGGATAGGATGTGGAGAAATAGAAACACTTTTACACTGTTGGTGGGACTGTAAACCAGTTCAACCATTGTGGAAAAGAGTGTGGCGATTCCTCAAGGATCTAGAACTAGAAATACCATTTGACCCAGCCATCCCATTACTGGGGATATACCCGAAGGATTATAAATCATCCTGCTATAAAGACACATGCACACGTATGTTTATTGCAGCACTATTCACAATAGCAAAAACTTGGAACCAACTCAAATGTCCATCAATGATAGACTGGATTAAGAAAATGTGGCACATATACACCATGGAATACTATGCAGCCATAAAAAACGATGAGTTCATGTCCTTTGTAGGGATAGGGATAAAGCTGGAAACCATCATTCTCAGCTAATTATCACAAGGACAAGAAACAAAACACCGCATGTTCTCACTCATAGGTGGGAACTGAACAATGAGAACACTTGGACTCAGGAAGGGGAACATCACACACCGGGGCCTGTTGTGGGGTGGGGGGAAGGGAGGGATAGCATTAGGAGATATACCTAATGTAAATGACGAGTTAATGGGTGCAGCACACCAACATGGCATATGTATACATATGTAACAAACCTGCACGTTGTGCCCATGTACCCTAGAAGTTAAAGTATAATAATAATAAATTTATAAAATAAAAATAAATAAAATTCCAAAAAAGTCTGGCAGTCAGTCCTTGTATTTCAAACCCAAGATTGAAACAATAATTTATTTTATGTTTTCTGTGAAGATATCATATGGTCTCATCTCTAAGATAATTTCAGCATGGATTTATTGATGCATGCTATATGTGGTTTAACTGAATGTATGTTTTCTTTGCATGGGGCTATGAAGTGTCTAGATAGGAAGCAGCAAATAAAGAAAACTCAGACATATTGCTTGTTGCTTGTTACAAATTGATTTCAAATATTCATGCCAGTAAGAAAGAAAATGAACAAATAATATAAACTGTTCCTTTATTTTGAGGAATAGTGTTCTTTGCAGTCTACTTTAAAAGCTTCTAGTACAAATTACTTCTCAATAATAACCTAAATTAACTTGACACAGATTACCTAAAATTGGAATGCAACTGTCATTCTGGACTACAGAAAAAAATGAATAATCTTTCTTTAAGAAGCCTCCAGGGTGGGTGTGTTTGTGCATGCCTGCAAACCCAGCACTTTGGGAGGCTGCTTGAGGCCAGGAATTTGATATCAGCCTGGGCAACATAGCAAGACCCCATCTCTAATTATATTTTTTAATCAGCCAGACATGGTGGCACATATCTGTGGTCCCAGTTACTTGGGAGGCTAAGGTGGGAGAATTGCTTCAGCCCAGGAGTTTGAGGCTGAGTGAGCTATGATCACACCACTGCATTCCAGCCTGAATGACAGAGTGAGACCCTGTCTCAGAAAAGAAGAAAGAAACTTCTTGTGAGTGATTCATTCTAATACTTATATTTTGCACATCAGCTTAAAAAAAAAGTGAATCAGTTCATTATGTATTCCCATTTCTTATAATTGTGGAATAAACAAGAATCACATATAACTATTACATGTATTTCGAAATTACTTATATTAAACTCTGAAATAAAATGCATTTTTAAATTCATACATATGTGTCTGACACTTTTGGCAAACAGAAGCATCAGTGGATAAAAGCTCATGAAAAACTGAATACCTGGTTTCCTGTCCTGAATCTTCTCTCTAGCCTTGTAATCTTAAAAAAATCACTTTTCCTCTCTATTTCTTAATTTCCTTATCTGAAGATTGAGATAACTATCATACAGAGTTTTGTGAGACACAGATCTAAAACACCATGCAAAAATATACACAGCAGTATTAACGCATGCAATTTTATGTTTTAATATTATTATGATTCACCAAAAATTTGACTTCTTGACTAAAAACTGAAAAGTTTATACTCTACTTTCCCACTCCTGTTTTCCATACATGTATGTGTAGGTGTGTGTGCATATTATTCAGTTTTCGTTTATCTGCTACTGTTGTTTGTGCATACATCTACCCTAAGGAACTATTCCAGCAGTGGTGGCTGGTGAATGGCAGATGCTTGGGTGCTGCTATCTGCCCTGGGCAAAGACCACCTTCATGTTATTTCTTAAACATGCAATACCATTTAGCATAACTTTTGGCCACAGATTTTATAACCGTAATCTGCAGCCATGATTCTTGCTAATGCTTATGAAATGAAATTTTCAAAGTGATTGAATTATCAATTAGTTGGTGAGTAACTAATGCTCTGTCCCTATAAAGTAGAAAAATATGGGAGGATATCTAACTTTAGAAAAAGAGAAGTAGTAAGTCAATAAAGAACTTCAAGAAGTACCATTTAAAAATAGGATTTACAAAGAAAATAGCATGATGTGCAACAATCGTATATAACAATTGAGGTGGTTACTGCATGTTTGGGCATTCTAATAAATGAAAGATGCGATACATAAAAACATTGTTCCTAAATTTTGCTGATTTATTCAACAATTACTTTTCATAATTGTTGTGGATTGTTCTAGGCACTGAGGTTACAGCCACTAAAGGGAGAAAAGTACCTTGTCATTTGGGATAAAACAAGATATATCTATACTTTAAGCCTAGATATTCTGTTACTGGCTGTAGGAAAGGAATCTAAATTTAAAAGTTGTGTATACAGCTCAACTGAGTAACCGTCAGTATGAAATATAGTTCTTAATCTATGATTGGCAACCAATCATCAAAATCATTTTGAAGCTCCAAGAACAGCTATGGCATTTATATCAATAAGTATCATAGGAAGTCACAAGACTAAGTTTCTCACCTTTTTTCTGTCTTCACTGCTCATAACATTAATATTATAAACCATCCTTATTCTCCAGAGAGTTATCTATTTTAAGTCATTCATCATCACCTCTGCCACATTACTTATGTATATTTTATTACTTAAGAAAAAAGAAATTAAATATCCAAAATGAAATTTGTATCATTTTAGGGACTTAAATCTTTAAAACAAGGGCATTCAGAGCAAGGACTGAGTTTATAGTCACTATTTTCTGCTCTATCTAGGCATTGTTCAGAATTTCAATCATGAAATGCTCAATATTCTGGCTAATATACTTTGCTTTTGGACACCGAGTTACACAGTTAATTATATGTAGAAAGCTTTAGAGGTGACTACGAGGGGCATTTTTCCTTCACTGCTTTAATACATACTACATTTTAATTGATCAAAGTTTCTAATATTGTAAAAATACATTTAGGAATGATAATTATTTAAAGAAATATTCTGACTTCCATTTTGAATATTTGAAAAATTAGGTTGCCTGGTTAAGTCTCCATAATCTATTTAAGAAAATAGTTATGTAAATACAGAAATGTTTAACTACAAGGTATAAATTTAGGAAAGTTACAGTCGCATGATTCAGTATTGGGAAAGCATTCCCATTAAAAGTTAATTATGTTCTTGTATTCTTCAACCACCATGACAATGCATAGGGTCCATAGCGATTCTTTATAAATGCTGACCCTCATCTCCCACCGCCAACCCTCCCACATCACAGGTCTTCTCATGTCCCATTAACAACTTCATTGTACAGGATTCTGTACTATGAAACATCCTGGAAATCTTTTAAAGGGTCTTGCAGACCCGCATCCAGGAACAGAGCCCTTTGCTCTTCCCTCAGAATGAATGGACACCAGAAATCAGATATTTATGCCCAAGAAAAGCAGGATTTTGTTCGGTACTTCTCCCAGATTGTTAGGGTGCTGACTGAGGAAAGATGGGACACCCAGAGACAGAAGATGCTATTGCCCAGCTCAAGGAGGTCCTGGAGTGCAATGCATTGGAGGCAAGTATCCCCCAGGTTTGATGGTGCTAGTAGCATTTGGGGGAACTGATGGAGCCAAGGAAACAGGATGCTGATAGTCTCCAACGGGCCCTGACTGTGGGCTGGTGTGTGGAACTGCTGCAAGCTTTCTTCCTGGTGGTAGATGACATCATGGATTCATCCTTCACCTGCCGGGGACAGATCTGCTGTCAGAAGCTGGGCATGGATTTAGATGCCGTCAATGATGCTATCCTTCTGGAAGCATGTATCTACCACCTGCTGAAGATCTATTGCCAGGAGCAGCCCTATTACCTGAACCTGACAGAGCTCTTCCTGCAGAGTTCCTATCAGACTGAGATTAGGCAGACCCTGGACCTCATCCCAGCTCCCCAGGGCAACGTGGATCTTGGCAGATTCACTGAAAAGAGACACAAATCTATTGTCAAGTACAAGACAGCTTTCTACTCCTTCTACCTTCCTGTAGCTGCAGCCATGTACATGGCAGGAATTGATGGCAAGAAGGAGCACAGCAATGCCAAGAAGATCCTGCTGGGGATGGAAGAGTTCTTTCAGGTTCAGGATGATTACCTTGACCTCTTTGGGGACCCCAGTGTGACGGGTGAAGTTGACAGTGACATCTAGTACCAAAAATGCGGTTGGCTGGTGGTTCAGTGTCTGCAACAGGCCATTCCGGAACAATATCAGATCCTGAAGGAAAATTCAGGCAGAAGGAAGCCGAGAAGATGGCCCGGGCGAAGGCACTATATGAGGAGCTGGATCTGCCAGCCGTTTTCTTGCAATATGAGGAAGACACTTACAGTCACATTATAGGACTCACTGAACAGTATGCAGCGACCCTGCCCCCAGCATCTTTCTGGGGCTTGTGCACAAAATCTACAAGCGGAAAAAAGTGACCTAGAGACTGCAAGGGAGGCAAGAGGAGGCACTCAATAAATAAATTATTGTGGGAAAAAAAGGGGCATGCGTACCATAGTTTTAGGGGATAAGCAAATGTGCATCTGTAGAAGGACAGAGATTGAGAATCCATCCCTACAATTCACAACGCATGGTATATAAAGTGGCCATTGCCATTGCACTCTTACTTTTATGTTACTGACACATATATTTGGGGTCAAAATGTACTAGTTATAGTACAGTATATTCCATGATGTAAAGTATGCAATATGAATGGGTTTGTAAGAAAGGATAAAGGATCAGGATACTCTGAGAGTTAATGTTGCTGAGTGAGAAGCATTATAAACAGCTTATAATAATCTAGATTAAATTACCTGCATAGGATGCACAGCAACGTGTAAAAGAAGAACATTTTTTCTCAATCCAATAGGGGTAACACTAGCTAAACAACAGCTACTAATACTAAAAATTGTACTTATGGTTTGAAAGTCAACTAAACCTAATATTTAAAATCTAAGAGGAAGAAAATTTTGTCAAGATTTTGCTCAACCAGGTAGACAGTGAGATGTCAACAAGAAAGATGCAACAACATTTTATTTGTATGTGTGCAGCATATTATCTATTTTTGTCCAAGACCGGGAGAAAATAAGACTTGTTAAAAGCTTCATTACAGTAAGCAATAGAAAAAGTCTACTCCAGATTTATTGGAAAACTCTATTTATAAAATACAAGACAAATTTTGGAAAGCACTTTTTTTTCAGTAAAATTCAATAAAATATTGGCTCTATTAAACACATGAACAAAATTATAGTATAATGACTGAAATAGAAAGGTATCCATAAATGTGGAAGGGGATAAGAAAACTGAATGAAGTAAAAAATATAAAAGGAAACTAAAATGCAATTGTACATGTGGTTTTTAACAGAAATAACAACATACAGAAGTGACTCTGTAACAAAATCTGAATCTTGATTTCAATTCTAATGTGTTAATTGAATCCAGAAGTCAGAGAAAAATAGCCAATGAACAGAAAATATCCAAATAAGATAATGGCTATTTTTATAAGAGAAAATTCCAATGTAAGTTCATAGTTCTAAAAATAATATTAGAACAAATGTAAGAAAAGTCATAATCAAAGATAAAACAGACATAAGCTTTCCTGAGTTAAAGAAATGCCTGATTTTAAAGATTGACATGAATCACCATATAATAGAAAAAAATCAATGAAAAGAGAACAATGTTCAAACTTATGCTGATGAAGTTAACATTCAGAGTAATAAAGACAATAAATCAACATTATATAGGCCACACTTTTGGAAATATAATAAAGGAATTAAAAATGCATAAATGGAATTGCTATTGTGTTAAGAGCATTTTGTCATCCTTCAATATTCTTTTAAAAATGTAATTTCCATGCTTAATCACATGTACATACCAAGATTGAGTTAGAGTTTTTCTGTTAGTGGACATTTGGGTTATCAAAAGTGGTTTGCATTTTAAAATAGCTATGTTATAGGTTTTATATGCATATTTGTATAGCATCTATTCGTATTTCTTGACTACTTAGAATCTTGGAAGTAGAATTACTGACTCAAAAAGTATAAATATTTAAATATTCATAATACATATTTTCAAATTGCTTTTCACAGACTTTGGCTATTTACACACTCTCCAGCTTGTCCATCTCCTTTTACTCTTAGTCACAGCTCTTCTCTACTCATTTGCTTAAGGTTTATACATTGTTTCCTATGCATTCATCATAGCATTATTTCTGGAGATATAAAGATACATTGACTGAGTCTTAACATTAGAAAGTTTCCATTCCAGTGGAGGCAGAGATAGGGAGGGATATGTTGGAAATACTGCATAACAGACAATTATAAAACACTGTGGTAAGAACAATCTAGAATAGTGACAGATAAAAGTTATTATGACAGTCAAGAGAAGACATTCCTAACCCAGATCACAGAGTTCAAGGACAATCCCCTGGTAAAGAAGTGACATACTGAGTTGTGTGAAGTGAATTGAATTCAATAAAATTAAATTTGAATTTAAAGAAGTGAAAAGAGAGAGAGAGAATGTAGGAAGGCACCAGGTAATTTAAAGATGGAGAGAAATATGAACAAAAGAATAGAGGCAAGAAACACAGAGAGGCAAGAATCATCAACAGACACTCTTGGAAAGTGAAGTTTGATGGATGGCTTAGTAAAATCTCAGGCTAGAGAGGATGGACATAGCCAGATCATGGAGAACATTGGAAATCAGTTTTAGGAGCTTGGCAATTAAATACCACTAAAGGCCATCAAGCTGTCATAGTTGCGTGTTAGAGAGATTCATCTGGAAGACATTTGTATAGTGTACTTGATGGATTAGTTTGTGATGATTTCTTCATCATAAGCCAAGTTGTTGACAGTTGACTCAATCTCAAATGAGTTGGTAACTGCCCAGCCCTGGCATTTACTATAAGAAAGAATTCATTGTCCCTATTTTTATTTGGGTGATGGCCAAGCAACATTTTTTAGCCCAATAGCTGTTATGACTATTTAATTGTTTAAGTCAAAGTTTTATAAAGGACATCTCTAGAAGATGTTCTGTACCAATAAGAAATCTGGACAAAAATTATCATCTAGATAAATGAAAATTTATTTATATAAATAAATCTATTGCAGGCTGAGTTTTCTTTCTTCTCTGGCAGTGTGGAATGCTTTTTCATTCTCACTCATCTTACTTCCTTTTTTCCTTATTTTCCCTGAGGTTTGCATTTCTTAAACAATTGTCAAAACAAGAGGTAAAGCTGAGGAGAAGGCAAATAAAAGGTTACTTTATGACCTCAAAGATAGTGAAGCCAGCCCCATTGCCGCATAGAACTCATGTTTATGGTTTATTTTGAATAAACCAAAAAATTGACCTTCACAGTCTTAAAACTTGAGAGACTTACATTTGTCTTATCCAAGTTGCTTTCCCAGGAACCAACTATCAGGCTTCCCAGACAGTATCAAGGAACTGAAACTCACCAGATCGCCACATCTGGTCAATGAGATGCTGGATCCCTCACCCCTCATGATTGCCTAAATGATCACCTGTGCCTGTCGATCAACTCCTCTTCCTTATCCTTCTCTAATTCCTGTTTTCTCACACATACTTAGATTTTTCTCCTGCTGTACAAACCCCTAATTTTAGACTAATGAAGCAACAGATTTGAGATTTTATCTCCCTTTCTCCTTGACTTCAGCACCCAATTAAAGCCTTCTTCCTTGCCAGTACTCCTTGTCTCATTGATTGGCTTTCTGTGCCGCGAGCGGCAGGACCTAGGCCAAATCCTTGGCCTAGTAGCGCTCAGGCATAGTAGCACTCAGGCAAGTGTATGCCATTTAGTTTCCAGGATTGCATAAACCCTGGTTTGTGCATAAGGAGAAGACATTGGTGGATGAATAGAGGTTCTTCTAAACTTTTTTTCATGCAGCTAGTTTTATTCTAATCCTGAATATATATTATGTGTTGCTCACAAAATTCGATTTTTTTTTTTAATTAACTCAATCTTAGGATTAAATGAAGATTCTCTGCAGTTGGTTGTGGTCCCTACCCCCTATGTTTACATATATATTTCAGTTGAAAATGGTGAAAAGATGTATCAAGGACTGTAAAGAGAATCATATTTACACCAAATATCCTATTTTTACCTGAGACAAGCTTCTAATAAATTGTTTGATTGCTAAATATTTAACTCTGAAAAAGTGATCAAAAACTGAATTTTCAGTATATTGTTTTTCTTTTTTATGTGAGTATGAAGAAAAAAATAGAAGATTGTCAATGTTTTTCCTTAGTGTCTATGTATCTTAAAGGCAAATAATAAAGAATGAATTGTTAGGTAGAGAACATCTTTAAAAACCAAAATCTTTCCCTACCTGCTTGTTATGCTCTTCAATGTGACTTGCTTGGCCAATGGAACTTTATCGAAGATAACGCAGACAGATACTTGCAAAGTGTTTGCATACTGGGGTTTACTCTCTTGTTGGACTTTGAACCTTATATCCATATAAATGAGTATAAACTAGCATTTTGCAAGATGAAGTGCCATTATGGAGAAGAAGTGATGAACCCATCTGATAGCCAGTGGTGACATGTGTCAGATATGAGTATGGCAATTATAGAATATCACCTTAAACTAGATCTGCCAGTCAAACTGCCAGCTGAGTCTATAGATGCATAAAAGAGCCCAGTATAGATCAAATGTGTTGGACAAGACACACACACACAAAATTTGACTGACCAAAAAAATTATAAGAAAATAAAAAGAACATCGTTTTATGTCACTAAGTTTGGGCGCTTGGGTGTGTAACATGTTTCATGGTATAAATTGCTTTGGGTTAACCCTGGGAACCAATCACTGAATTACTGTCTTCTTGTGTGGAACAAAGTCAGCATATAATGTCAATTTCCAAAATATGTGTTCATGCAGTTTTTATGACAGTGTTACTTTTTCATATTTTAAAGATGAAATATACTTAAATAAAAATATCCTTACTGTCAAAATTCCTTTCAGTAAAAAAGTAAATTTCCAAATATTTATTCTATTGGAAACATGTTTTAACTTCAGCAAGAAAAAGTAAAATGGGTACAGATATACAACTCATAGCTAAAATGATTTTTCTGTATATTAATTATGTCTTTTTAATTGAAAATGTGCATCTAACTTAGCTATAAGGCTGTCTGGTTTTATTACTAATGAAATTTTACTCTGAACTGTTCCTCTAAAACATCAGTTTGAATAAATTCTATAATGACCAATATTTATATACAATTTTTGTGCTATTTCACTGGAATGTCAGATGTTATGTAATGATGCAAGATTTACTTCCAAAACAACCTTAAATTTTTGCCATATGATGCACATGAAAGTCATCCTAAAATTCTGTTAGTGTTTATTCACTAACTGTGTCACAAAAACTGATTGCCCTGTCTACTAAGTGAAATCTCATGTTTGGAAAACACACTTAAATCGTGATTGTCAAAGCACTTTGTTCTCACCTAGTAAATAATGATTAGCTTCTGTCATTTACTGGAAAAGTTAAACTTGATGAAGCAGTTTGGCAGTGTATTGAATTTAACAAATCAGAATGATCATATTAGTGTGTGCATCAAATAACTGATACTGAATGTTCTTAATATCTTATAGATGTAATCCTCCGGTTATTCTCCTTCACTTTTCCAACATTCCCAAGACTATAAAACAAACGTATTCTTAATTTAAAATCATTCAGGCTATATTTATACCAGGCTATTGATAATTTAATCAAGTTTCTAAAATCAATTACACTCTACTCTATTTAAGTATAACCTCACATTACCACTAAAGATGCAGAAAATGAAATTTGATTGCTGTTTCAGGTTATTCATCATGAGTACCTAATGGAAACTTGCCAAACAAGCTCCCTCACCAGACTCTACACTATACCAAAATGTACTCACCAATGTTTTATGACACTTACTGTTCAGTAATCACAGTTACCATTCTAGGTTCCACAGTATAAGTTTGTCCTATTGAATAAAATGAAGTATTATCAAATATTGAACCTCTCATATTTCTTGATAATGCTCAAAGGAACTGCTCAGTTCTTATTCATCATTTCTGCATTTTAAAATTCTGAACATAATCTACAAAGTGATATCTAGGGTTCTGGCAAGTGGAATCTTAATGCTCTAGGTATTTAGTGTGAATGTCAAAGTCTGTGATTTCCCCCATAATAAATTTCAATTGACTGGTGTCATTTACTGGAAAGGTTACATGTGATTGAATTTATGACCATTTGCTGCTGAACTCAGCTTATAAATTGCTAATGATTCTGGCAGATGATCCAGTTTCTTATGCCAATGAAATATTTGAGGTTAATTAAATAGCCTCCCTCACCTCTTTTCACCAAAATGCCAATGAACTGCTGAGAAGTTAAATAAATGTACTACTTGGTACACAGTATGCCAGATAAACTACTCTATGCACGCACTTTCCGAGCCTATTACAGTGATCTTCTAAAACAGTTTCAACTGTTGGATTCTTAAAAATTGCTAAATGATGAAATTATCTGAAGTGTAAATTTCTTCCCCACCACCATTAGACAGAAGCCCATGAGGTCAAAGTAAGAGTAAAATAAATTTAATACGTTGGGAAAAAACAGTTTTAAATATATAATAATCGACAAATATAAGATTATAAATGCAATTATAATTCACATCTAACTTGAAAATAATACTAAATTAATGGTAACAAAATCTTAAAATAAAATAGTTACTGGATTTTGTTTAATAAGCAGCATATTTTTAGCTCTCGCCATCGAGAAAATATTTCTATTTGACAGAGGTATGGAGTTTTATATATAAGTACATATAAAGCGACATCATTCAAAATCATTAGGTGTTACACACATGATACTGTTATTTTTCTGTCATATGTCTAGTTTACCCTTCTTTTTACTAGAACCCGAGTTTCTGTTTTATTTATTTATTTATGTGGCAAACTCCTAGCTAAAGAATTACATTTTTCAGTATTTGTTGTAGTCAGGAGTCAACAATGAGATGTAAAATGTTACTGGGTAAGGATTCAAGTAAAGCTCCTTAAAACTTTATCTGGAACATGAGTATTTTTACTTTCTTTTCTCCCCCTTTTCTTTTAGTAACCCTGGAGTCCTGGTATCCAACCTAAATCATAGAAGACCTTGAGGACAGTGAAGCAGAAAGGTAAAAAGAGGGTGACTAGTGACTTTGCCATTAGTGCTATAGCACAAAAAAGTGCTATATTATTAAGGTCTCTTAATCGGTTACTTAGTAACTGAACTTTATTCTAACTCACATAGTTAGCAAATACTGCATTATTGCATCAGGTGGTATACTAAATAAATATTGTAATAAAAATAATGGCCATTAGTTAATTAAACAATCATTTGAAAGATGGTCAACCAATTCTTTGTAGATGTTTCAGTTTTCCCAAATAACAGTTTCTATATATTTACTTATGAGGATAAAAATAGAATGAACTATTTTTGAGAAAATATACATGCAATTTTAGCCTTATTAACTCTTACCTACCCTAATCAAAGAATAAGGTCACAGTGAGTCTCAGCTCTCTGTATTTACTTCATGTTATACCATCTTTTAAACTAGCTCATCTGATCCCAATATTTTAGGTATCACAGCAATGGCTCTAAAAGTATAATCTCCAGCCTTCACTTTTCCAAAGAGCTCAAAAATAATTTGCTTATGTCGATGTGTCTGGTGCTATGCTAGGTTGTATACATACATACATATATGTATGAACAAAACAATTCAATACCTGCATTCATAATACTGTGCATGATACACATCAAATATGCAAACTAGAAATCAGTACATTTGTAAATTTTGTAAAATGCTGTGAATAACAATTTAGGATTGTGGAATAGAAAGTGACAGAATAGAAAATAACTACATTTGTTAGGCAGGAGAAAGGTAAGATAGCAGAGTCTAGAAGGAAGAGAGGAGCCATCTAAGAAAACAGCAATGTGAAAAGTATCTGAAGACATGGTGAATAACTTTGTACCAAAAGGATGATACATTAAAGTCAGTAGGAAATGTTTGAAGTGCTTAAAGCAGGCAAATGAAGGGACATGACTTACTTCATTGAAAAGATCACTCTTGTGCTTTGCTGATAATAGGTTGAACTGGAATAAACTTGGTAAATGTGTTAAAAAGAGTCACTAGAAAATTAATAAACATGGGTACTTATGTGAAAACAAATAAAATCAATTGGATTTTGATTGAAATCGAGCAAACTGAAAAAATTAAACACGTTAAAATTAGATGTTTTTATTGTTTTATTGAAGGAAATCATTTACTTAAGATGGGAAGGTTCACTTAAGCATGACAATGTTATGTGTGTGGGATTAATCATATGACAGCACTCACACGTTTTTTGATAAGCATGTAATGACTTTTGAGTAGTCCAGTGTTCTATTTTATTTTTTAGTCTATATAATAAAGGTAATTAATATTAAGCTATTAACAATGAGAAAGTTAGAATTTATTATACAAACATCATTTTAAAATACTTCTTACATATCAATTTGAATTTATTGCATTTTTAGCAATGAAAAAATACACAAATATGATATTGAATGCACAAGGAAAAACTGTAATCACTTGATAGAAGCTTATTCGTTCTAAGTATTGACAGGAAATTTGTGCTAACTCAGAAATTCCGATAGTTGAACAGATAGACATGATGAATAGAGTGAGCACAGAAAAGACAGGAAGTTGAGTGATTTAAGATTTAATGTCACAGTGTCTTAATATCTGTAGGATAATAGTCAATCAAAAAGTGGTGGGGGGCGGAGCAAGATGGCCGAATAGGAACAGCTCCAGTCTCCAACTCCCAGCGTGAGCGACACAGAAGACCGGTGATTTCTGCATTTTCAACTGAGGTACTGGGTTCATCTCACTGGGGAGTGCCGGACGATCAGTGCTGGTCAGCTGCTGCAGCCCGACCAGCGAGAGCTGAAGCAGGGCGAGGCATTGCCTCACCTGGGAAGCACAAGGGGGAAGGGAATCCCTTTTCCTAGCCAGGGGAACTGAGACACACAACACCTGGAAAATCGGGTAACTCCCACCCCAATACTGCGCTTTAAGCAAACAGGCACACCAGGAGATCATATCCCACACCTGGCCGGGAGGGTCCCACGCCCACGGAGCCTCCCTCGTTGCTAGCACAGCAGTCTGTGATCTACCGGCAAGGCAGCAGCGAGTCTGGGGGAGGGGCGCCCGCCATTGCTGAGGCTTAAGTAGGTAAACAAAGCTGCTGGGAAGCTCGAACTGGGTGGAGCTCACAGCAGCTCAAGGAAACCTGCCTGTCTCTGTAGACTCCACCTCTGGGGACAGGGCAATAACAAACACAGCCGAAACCTCTGCAGACGCAAACGACTCTGTCTGACAGCTTTGAAGAGAGCAGTGGATCTCCCAACACGGAGGTTGAGATCTGAGAAGGGACAGACTCCCTGCTCAAGTGGGTCCCTGACCCCTGAGTAGCCTAACTGGGAGACATCCCCCACTACGGGCAGTCTGACACCCCACACCTCACAGGGTGGAGTACACCCCTGAGAGGAAGCTTCCAAAGCAAGAATCAGACAGGTACACTCGCTGTTCAGAAATATTCTATCTTCTGCAGCCTCTGCTGCTGATACCCAGGCAAACAGGGTCTGGAGTGGACCTCAAGCAATCTCCAACAGACCTACAGCTGAGGATCCTGACTGTTAGAAGGAAAACTATCAAACAGGAAGGACACCTACACCAAAACCCCATCAGTACATCACCATCATCAAAGACCAGAGGCAGATAAAACCACAAAGATGGGGAAAAAGCAGGGCAGAAAAGCTGGAAATTCAAAAAATAAGAGCGCATCTCCCCCGGCAAAGGAGCGTAGCTCATCGCCAGCAACGGATCAAAGCTGGACGGAGAATGACTTTGACGAGATGAGAGAAGAAGGCTTCAGTCCATCAAATTTCTCAGAGCTAAAGGAGGAATTACGTACCCAGCGCAAAGAAACTAAAAATCTTGAAAAAAAAGTGGAAGAATTGATGGCTAGAGTAATTAATGCAGAGAAGGTCCTAAACGAAATGAAAGAGATGAAAACCATGACACGAGAAATACGTGACAAATGCACAAGCTTCAGTAACCAACTCGATCAACTGGAAGAAAGAGTATCTGCGATTGAGGATCAAATGAATGAAATGAAGCGAGAAGAGAAACCAAAAGAAAAAAGAAGAAAAAGAAATGAACAAAGCCTGCAAGAAGTATGGGATTATGTAAAAAGACCAAATCTACGTCTGATTGGGGTGCCTGAAAGTGAGGGGGAAAATGGAACCAAGTTGGAAAACACTCTTCAGGATATCATCCAGGAGAACTTCCCCAACCTAGTAGGGCAGGCCAACATTCAAATCCAGGAAATACAGAGAACGCCACAAAGATACTCCTCGAGAAGAGCAACTCCAAGACACATAATTGCCAGATTCACCAAAGTTGAAATGAAGGAAAAAATCTTAAGGGCAGCCAGAGAGAAAGGTTGGGTTACCCACAAAGGGAAGCCCATCAGACTAACAGCAGATCTCTCGGCAGAAACTCTCCAAGCCAGAAGAGAGTGGGGGCCAATATTCAACATTCTTAAAGAAAAGAATTTTCAACCCAGAATTTCATATCCAGCCAAACTAAGTTTCATAAGTGAAGGAGAAATAAAATCCTTTACAGATAAGCAAATGCTTAGAGATTTTGTCACCACTAGGCCTGCCTTACAAGAGACCCTCAAGGAAGCACTAAACATGGAAAGGAACAACCGGTACCAGCCATTGCAAAAACATGCCAAAATGTAAAGACCATCGAGGCTAGGAAGAAACTGCATCAACTAACGAGCAAAATAACCAGTTAATATCATAATGGCAGGATCAAGTTCACACATAACAATCTTAACCTTAAATGTAAATGGACTAAATGCTCCAATTAAAAGACACAGACTGGCAAACTGGATAAAGAGTCAAGACCCATCAGTCTGCTGTATTCAGGAGACCCATCTCACACGCAGAGACATACATAGGCTCAAAATAAAGGGATGGAGGAAGATTTACCAAGCAAATGGAGAACAAAAAAAAGTGGGGGTTGCAATACTAGTCTCTGATAAAACAGACTTTAAACCATCAAAGATCAAAAGAGACAAAGAAGGCCATTACATAATGGTAAAGGGATCAATTCAACAGGAAGAGGTAACTATCCTAAATATATATGCACCCAATACAGGAGCACCCAGATTCATAAAGCAAGTCCTTAGAGACTTACAAAGAGACTTAGACTCCCATACAATAATAATGGGAGACTTCAACACTCCACTGTCAACATTAGACAGATCAACGAGACAGAAAGTTAACAAGGATATCCAGGAATTGAACTCATCTCTGCAGCAAGCAGACCTCATAGACATCTATAGAACTGTCCACCCCAAATCAACAGAATATACATTCTTCTCAGCACCACATCGTACTTACTCCAAAATCGACCACGTAATTGGAAGTAAAGCACTCCTCAGCAAATGTACAAGAACAGAAATGATAACAAACTGTCTCTCAGACCACAGTGCAATCAAACTAGAACTCAGGACTAAGAAACTCAATCAAAACCGCTCAACTACATGGAAACTGAACAACCTGCACCTGAATGACTACTGGGTACATAACGAAATGAAGGCAGAAATAAAGATGTTCTTTGAAACCAATGAGAACAAAGATACAACATACCAGAATCTCTGGGACACATTTAAAGCAGTGTGTAGAGGGAAATTTATAGCACTAAATGCCCACAAGAGAAAGCAGGAAAGATCTAAAATTGACACTCTAACATCGCAATTAAAAGAACTAGAGAAGCAAGAGCAAACACATTCGAAAGCTAGCAGAAGGCTAGAAATAACTAAGATCAGAGCAGAACTGAAGGAGATAGAGACACAAAAAACTCTCCAAAAAATCAATGAATCCAGGAGTTGGTTTTTTGAAAAGATCAACAAAATTGACAGACCACTAGCAAGACTAATAAAGAAGAAAAGAGAGAAGAATCAAATCGACGCAATTAAAAATGATAAAGGGGATATCACCACCGACCCCACAGAAATACAAACTACCATCAGAGAATACTATAAACACCTCTACACAAATAAACTGGAAAATCTAGAAGAAATGGATAATTTCCTGGACACATACACTCTTCCAAGACTAAACCAGGAAGAAGTTGAATCCCTGAATAGACCAATAGCAGGCTCTGAAATTGAGGCAATAATTAATAGCCTACCAACCAAAAAAAAGTCCAGGACCAGATGGATTCACAGCTGAATTCTACCAGAGGTACAAGGAGGAGTTGGTACCATTCCTTCTGAAACTATTCCAATCAATAGAAAAAGAGGGAATCCTCCCTAACTCATTTTTTGAGGCCAACATCATCCTGATACTAAAGCCTGGCAGAGACACAACAAAAAAAGAGAATTTTAGACCAATATCCCTGATGAACATCGATGCAAAAATCCTCAAGAAAATACTGGCAAACCGGATTCAGCAACACATCAAAAAGCTTATCCACCATGATCAAGTGGGCTTCATCCCTGGGATGCAAGGCTGGTTCAACATTCGCAAATCAATAAACATAATCCAGCATATAAACAGAACCAAAGACAAGAAACACATGATTATCTCAATAGATGCAGAAAAGGCTTTTGACAAAATTCAACAGCCCTTCATGCTAAAAATGCTCAATAAATTCGGTATTGATGGAACGTACCTCAAAATAATAAGAGCTATTTATGACAAACCCACAGCCAATATCATACTGAATGGGCAAAAACTGGAAAAATTCCCTTTGAAAACTGGCACAAGACAGGGATGCCCTCTCTCACCACTCCTATTCAACATAGTGTTGGAAGTTCTGGCTAGGGCAATTAGGCAAGAGAAAGAAATCAAGGGTATTCAGTTAGGAAAAGAAGAAGTCAAACTGTCCCTGTTTGCAGATGACATGATTGTATATTTAGAAAACCCCATTGTCTCAGCCCAAAATCTCCTTAAGCTGATAAGCAACTTCAGCAAAGTCTCAGGATACAAAATTAATGTGCAAAAATCACAAGCATTCCTATACACCAGTAACAGACAAACAGAGAGCCAAATCAGGAATGAACTTCCATTTACAATTGCTTCAAAGAGAATAAAATACCTAGGAATCCAACTTACAAGGGATGTAAAGGACCTCTTCAAGGAGAACTACAAACCACTGCTCAGTGAAATAAAAGAGGACACAAACAAATGGAAGAACATACCATGCTCATGGATAGGAAGAATCAATATCGTGAAAATGGCCATACTGCCCAAGGTAATTTATAGATTCAATGCCATCCCCATCAAGCTACCAATGAGTTTCTTCACAGAATTGGAAAAAACTGCTTTAAAGTTCATATGGAACCAAAAAAGAGCCCGCATCTCCAAGACAATCCTAAGTCAAAAGAACAAAGCTGGAGGCATCACGCTACCTGACTTCAAACTATACTACAAGGCTACAGTAACCAAAACAGCATGGTACTGGTACCGAAACAGAGATATAGACCAATGGAACAGAACAGAGTCCTCAGAAATAATACCACACATCTACAGACATCTGATCTTTGACAAACCTCAGAGAAACAAGAAATGGGGAAAGCATTCCCTATTTAATAAATGGTGCTGGGAAAATCGGCTAGCCATAAGTAGAAAGCTGAAACTGGATCCTTTCCTTACTCCTTATACGAAAATTAATTCAAGATGGATTAGAGACTTAAATGTTAGACCTAATACCATAAAAATCCTAGAGGAAAACCTAGGTAGTACCATTCAGGACATAGGCATGGGCAAAGACTTCATGTCTAAAACACCAAAAGCAACGGCAGCAAAAGCCAAAATTGACAAATGGGATCTCATTAAACTAAAGAGCTTCTGCACAGCAAAAGAAACTACCATCAGAGTGAACAGGCAACCTACAGAATGGGAGAAAATTTTTGCAATCTACTCATCTGACAAAGGGCTAATATCCAGAACCTACAAAGAACTCAAACAAATTTACAAGAAAAAAACAAACAACCCCATCAAAAAGTGGGCAAAGGATATGAACAGACATTTCTCAAAAGAAGACATTCATACAGCCAACAGACACATGAAAAAATGCTCATCATCACTGGCCATCAGAGAAATGCAAATCAAAACCACAATGAGATACCATCTCACACCAGTTAGAATGGCGATCATTAAAAAGTCAGGAAACAACAGGTGCTGGAGAGGATGTGGAGAAATAGGAACACTTTTACACTGTTGGTGGGATTGTAAACTAGTTCAACCATTATGGAAAACAGTATGGCGATTCCTCCAGGATCTAGAACTAGATGTATCATATGACCCAGCCATCCCATTACTGGGTATATACCCAAAGGATTATAAATTATGCTGCTATAAAGACACATGCACACGTATGTTTATTGCAGCACTATTCACAATAGCAAAGACTTGGAATCAACCCAAATGTCCATCAGTGACAGATTGGATTAAGAAAATGTGGCACATATACACCATGGAATACTATGCAGCCATCAAAAAGGATGAGTTTGCATCCTTTGTAGGGACATGGATGCAGCTGGAAGCCATCATTCTTAGCAAACTATCACAAGAACAGAAAACCAAACACCGCATGTTCTCACTCATAGGTGAGAACTGAACAATAAGATCACTTGGACTCAGGAAGGGGAACATCACACACAGGGGCCTATCATGGGGAGGGGGGAGTGGGGAGGGATTGCATTGGGAGTTATACCTGATGTAAATGATGAGTTGATGGGTGCAGCACACCAACATGGCACAAGTATACATATGTAACAAACCTGCACGTTATGCACATGTACCCTACAACTTAAAGTATAATAATAATAAATAAATTAAAAAAAAAAGTGGTAAAATAAATATATAGCTAACAGACAATTTGAAGAGAAAAGCAGAATAATAAAAACTTCATGAATCGAGAAAAACAAAATAGTAAGAGAAAAGAGAAATGAAAACATTTTAGTCAAATAAAAAAGAGTAAAATGTAGTTGCAAACCCAAATACATCAGTGATTACATTGAATGCTAACTAAAAAAAAAAGATTCGGCGAATATTGGATAAATTAAACCTAACTATATGCTGCTTAGGGAAAAATTACTTTAACTGTAAGGACACATAAAGATTGAAAGTAAGAGAATGGAAAAATATGCCATATAAAACTAATAAAAGCAAAATTTCTAATGTAGCGACAGTACACAAGATAAAGTAGACTTTATGAAGAGCATTCTTTCTAATAACAGATAAAGAGGAACATTCTTACCTAAAGTAATAACAATTTTAAATTCCTATATACTTAATAATATAGTTTCAATGCATAAAAACCAAAAACTAACAGAATGATGAAATGTGAAAATACAGAAAGGAAAAATGCACAAACTTCTAATTAAAATGAGAGATCTCCGTTCTGTAATACCTCTTTGATTACTAATAGAACAAACAAAAATCAGTATGCAGAAGATCTGAACAATATAATTAACAAACTTTATCTAATAAAGTTATGTAAAAATACCATGCCCAACAGTGACAGAACACATTCTTTTCAAGTACCTATGGAATGTTTTCTAAAACCAAATATCCGTTAGACTATAAATCAAGACTCAACAAATTTCAAATGTTAACAAATAATTCAATGTTTTCTCTGGCTAGAGAAGAACTATATTACAAATTGATAATGAAAAGATAACTAAAAAATACGTGTAAAGAATCACAACCAGCTGAATGCTTCTGAGAACAAACAGAATACAAGATGGCTAGTGGGAGAGAGTAATTATAAATATCAGTAACAATCACATGACCAGTTACAAAAACAAGGACTCTCATTGTTATGGGTGTTTCTTCCTCATTTTGTTATGAATATATTTGTTTTGCATGTATATATGTGTGCGCATTAAGTAAAAATCTTTGCTTTCTCCCCTCTTTCATCCCCTTACCATATTATTTAAGTATTGTTAATGTCACATCATAGTAACTAAGTTAAAGGATATTACAGAGAAGAGTGAATGTCATTCATGGACTTCTAGAGAAAGGGTTAATGCGTTTTCAGTTACATGCAGGATAGCTGTAGCATGTTAGATGGAACTATGATCTTGCTATTGTCTCTATTTAGAGATCAAGTATGGTTTAGGAGATGTATATGGTTTAAGGAGATGTGCCAAGTTGACAATGGATGGACTTAGGATATTTAATTTTATGTATTAAGTTGGTCAGGTCATGGTACACCCATATTTGGCCAAAGAGTGGTATCCATGTTGCTATGAAGGTATTTTTGTAAGTGAGATTGACATTTAAATCAGTAGACTTTGAGTAAAGTACATTACCCTCTATAATGTAAGTGAGCCTCATTCAACCAGTTGAAGGTCTTAAGGGAGAAAAAACTGTCTGTCCAGAGAAAAATGGATTTTATCAGCAGACTGTCCTGAGAATCAAGCTGCGGCATCAACTTTTCCCTGGGTCTCCAGCCTGCCAGCCTTCCTTTCAGATTTTTGACTTACCAGACTCTGCTATCACATAAGTCAATTCCTTAAAATTCTTCTCATTCTTCTCCTCTTTCTCCGTGAGGACAGACAGACAGACAGCTACTTCTCCATATAGCCAATCAGCTCTGTTTCTCTGAGAGCTTTCACCAATACAATAGCAATACGTCAGTTCTCCCCAAAGGAATCCATGACTTCATGAAAAACTTAATAAATATTTCCAGCAGAATTTTCGTGGAAATTAACAAAGTTATTTTAAAATTTGTGTGTAAATGAAAAGAGCCAAGAGTAGTTAAGAAAATCTTGAAGAAGAACAAAGCTGGAAAATGTATGCTAAAAGGTATCAAGACTTAATATAAAGCTACTATAATTAAAACATTGAGATGTAAGAATGAATAAACTTTTTAATTCAACAGAATGGAGAGTCCAGAAACTGTACACTCATAAGGTCATTTGATTTATGTTTCAGATGAATATTGCACAGTGGAAAGGGGGTGCTCTACTTACTAAATGGTGCTAAATTAATTAGATATTCATACAAAAAGAAAATAAATCTTGGTCCTTACCCTACATGATGCAGAAAACTCAACTCCCAATAAATTGTGGGTTTGATATGAAGGTAAAATTAACAGGCCTGATAGAAGAAATTAAAGGCTAAGATCTTCATAACCTGGGAGTTGGCAGAGATTTCTTAAGTAGAGCACAAAAGCACTACCTATTTAAAAAATTGCTGATAAATTAAGCTTAATTAAAATTAAGATATTCTCAAATAATCAGACAAAACTAATCTATCCTGTTAGAAGTCACGACAGCAGGTCAGCAGGTTCTAGGGCTAGTGACTGGAAGCAAGCAGAAAGAAGGCTTCTAAAGTGATGGCAAATTTTTTTTTTTTAATCTATGTGACATTTACATGGGCGTGTTCTTTTGTGAAAATATATTGATTTATATTTTAGGATAGTCCTTTTTTCTTCATATATGTTACACTTCAATTAAACGTTAAAGGTGGTTGAACCCACTCTTTTTCAAAGGATATCACTGAGAAAAAAGGTAAGCCATAAGGTGGAGAAATTATTTGCAATACACATAACCAAAAAAATGAGTCTATATTTACAGAAGTCCATGAATAAACGACACTTAAATGGAAAAAAAAAAGTAAAAGAGGAACAAGCATTTTGTAATGTGTTTATGGAAGCCACATGGCTGTAGCCTCATAAAAAGTTATTAGTAACTTTCAGTAATTGTTACTAAACAAGAAACACATGAATGCAAATTAAAATCATAATGGTTTCTACATATCCACCAGAATGATGAGCCTAACAGACTTACAATATCAAATGAATTGACTGGAATTTTAATTTACTGATTATCACAATGTAAACGGATACATCCGATTTAGAAATCTGTATAGCTGTATCTTCTAAAGTTGAACATTTTTGTACCCTTTAACACAAAAATCTCATCCCTAGACGTATAACCTATAGCAGTGCTAACATCTGTACATAAAAAGTGGTGTATAAGAATGTTCATAGCACAACTATCCATAAGAGACAAAATGTGGAAGTGTACTACATATGCATCAGGGTAGAGTACATAAGTAATTTGTAATAAATTTATAAAATATACAGCAATGAAAATTAAGCATTACAGCTATACACAAAATACATAAATCTCACAAGCATAATACCAAGAAAAAGTAGTTAGTTGCAGAGCTCATTCTGAATAATTCCATTGTATAAATTTCAAAACAGATAAAATGAATTGAGGACTATATATAAAGTAATGTTTATCTTTAGAAGGAGATTAGTGACCGGTTGTGTATATGATAAGACTTCTTATGTGTCAATAATTTGCTATTTAGGAAAAATTTTCCTTCTTTGTAAATTTTGCGTTGTAAAAATTCATGGTGTTGTACATTTGAGACCTGGTGGCTTTTTAATGCATTATTTTCCATACAAAAATACTTTGAATACTTAATACTTCATTCTACACAAAAGAGAACAAGGAATTTGTAGTGAATATAACTACAATGTGTTATATTTTATTTGCACTTCTGCTTTGAGATGTAATTTATTACTTAGCCAATCTTACTTAACCATCTCATTTTACAGATGAGAAAAAGTAGAGAAGAAATACTAGAGAATATTTTAATTTTTTCTGAAGAGGAGAAAAGGCATATACCACGTAGCCTAACAGGAAAGCACTAAATAAGATGAAGTTCAGTCACAAAGAAATATTTATGATTGTATTTTACATGATTCAAACACCAATTTGTCTTTCTATTAAGCAACTAAAAATTTACTTTATTGCCAGGACTCATTTTATTTTCTGCTTGATGTTCTATAAAATCTCTAGTACATATTTTTGAAACAAGATTTTTTTCCTGAGAGAACTACTTATGCATTAACAACTATTACATACAATTTTTTTCAATTATACTTACAATTTTAAAGTCACTCACTAATAAAATTACTGACTAAAGATTACACATGTAAAGATAAATCTATCCTACATTTTGAAAACTAAGACTTTCATCTTCTCGGCCCAGCTTGTTTTATTTTTATGGCCTAGGACTTTATATTGAACAAACAACATACAGGACAGATAACTAAGTAAATATATAAAGTTCTAATTCCTAATTGTGGTAAGTAAAATGAAAAGAACAAATGTGATTGTAGTAATAGAGAAAACAGAACATAACAGGGTGTGATTATGCTTTTGAGAGAGCACTCCTGGGTGACTTCTTTGAGATGAGGTTTAAGCTGCACTTGAAGGATGGGAAAGAGTAGCTAGCAGAAGATTCAGAGGGATGACTGAGTCAAGTCCTTGAGGGAAAGACCTGGGCTAGGACACAATGCAAAGGCCAATGTTAGGTGAATAGAGTTCAGTCAACAGGAAAGTTAGTGTAAGGAATAAAAAGAAGGTGGAAAAATGCATGCTACACCTTGCAGAACAATGTAGGATTAAACTATGTTTGGAATTCAAAGTGTATTAGGATGCTAACCATATGTTTTTAAATTTTTATGTATACTTTATTATACATTACTTATGGGGTACATGTGATATTTTAATACAAGCATACAATGTGGGATAATCAAATCTCTATAACTGGGATATCATTTGGGATAATTGGGATAAGAGCTTTAAGGAGGAGAGAAATGTGTTACAACTTAGTTTTGCTATTTTGTAGATGCTTTTAAAAGATTGCTCTAAATTTTCTTTGTGGACTAGACCATAGGTAGTTCAGATCAAAACCTTAAAGGCCAGTAAGGGTGATATTTTATTCGTCCAAGTAATAGTGGATAGTAATTTGGATTAATGGAATGGTTGTGCAGATGGAGAAATGTGAACATATTTGAGAAATATTTAGAAAGTAGAATTAAAGCAACCTTATGATATGTCAAGTACATAAGAAAGTGAAGAAGGCCAAGAGATAAAAATTGATATACAAGTTTTTGGTGCTCCTTTTTGGGAGATACACAATTTTAGAATAATTAATGGGGTGAAGTTGTATTTTGTAATTCTTAAATTTGATACAACTATGAGACATTCAAGTTATGTGAGTACATAAGAAAGTGAAGAAGGCCAAGAGATAAAAATTGATATACAAGTTTTTGGTGCTCCTTTTTGGGAGATACACAATTTTAGAATAATTAATGGGGTGAAGTTGTATTTTGTAATTCTTAAATTTGATACAATTATGAGACATTCAAGTTATGTGAGTCTAGCAAGCAGGGAAAAAGTCAGAATTTCAGATAAATATTTGGGAGTCATAGGCACATTAGTGTTTCAACTGTAGGAATAAATGAAAAAATTAAAAAAGTCAACAACTTCTATTGGAGACCTCTATACCGTTCCCATTTAAGCATTAGAAAAAAACTAATGGAACATAATTTAAATGTATTTAAATTTCTTTTTAATTTTTTTCTTTTTTTGATGGAGTCTCCCTCTGTCGCCCAGGCTGGAGTGTGCAGTGGCATGATCTCAGCTCCCTGAAACCTCTGCCTCCCCAATTCAAGCAATCCTCCCACCTCGGCCTCCCGAGTAGCTAGGATTACAGGCATGCACCACCACGCCTGGCTAATTTGTTTTGTATATTTAGTAGAGAGGTGGTTTCATCATGTTGGCCAGGCTGGTCTCGAACTACCAATCTCAAGTGATCCGCTCGCCTCAGCCTCCCAAAGTCCTGAGGTAACAGGCATGAGCCACTGTGCCCAGCCATGTATTTAAATTTCAAATGATCTAAATAGCAATTTCAACAGAAAAATACATATATGTTTTTAAATTTTCAATTCTAACTTTTCTATGTGTCTGCTTAACATATCTGAATCCTTGCATAGAAGGATCTGACTGTATATGCAAATGCCTACTAGAAAATCAATTTTATTTGAAAACTTCATTACAAATTAGCAGAGACTGATACTTCAGGTGGCACAGATTTAATGGATCATATGCACCTTTTAAAGTGTACTGTCCCAATCGCAGTCTATGTCAATGCTGATATTCAACCTGAAAAAAAAAAAAGCATAGAATGTCATATTCTTAATGAAGATTATGGTACAATTTTCTGTATACTATATTAGTAAATATTATATTCTTAGAAATTATTTTAGATTTTTGTTTTTTTTTGTTTGGTTGCCTTTTTGAATTTTTGTTATTGTTGTTGCCATTGTTTATTTTTATTATTTATTTATTTTTATTTTTTTGGAGACAGGGTCTTGCTCTGTCACCCAGACTGAAGTACAATGGCAGGATTACAGCTCACTGCAGCCTCAACCTCCCAGGCTCAAGCACTCCTCTTACCTCAGCCTCCCAAAGTGTTGGCATTACATGTGTGAGCCACCATGCCTGGTCTAATTATTTTAAATCTTTTTATTTTCCATAGAGAACCCTAGAAATGTTATACTTTTAACTTATACTGATAACTGAGAATTACATATGGTAAGCTTTCAAAAATAAATCTTTTGAGTAAACAGAGAAAAGAGTCATAAGTATGCTCTTTCTGAACTTTGTGTTTTTGCCTCACTAGCTCTGTTTGCTCTTTACTACGGCTATTTGGCCGTTGACTTATTTATTCACCCTATGGCTTATACATTTCGATTATGTGAATCTCAGGAAATTTTCATTCGTTTAAACTCTGTGCGAAGTTGGAAACACTTAAATGACTTAGAAACATTTTTTTAACAGAAAATAACTCTCACTTTATTGTTGTAACAAATGATGTCTTTTGAACATAAAAACAGTAACATTAATCTGTATCACATAATGAAATGTCAAGGAAAAATCAACAATGTCAAAGGTTACCAGCAGCTCCAGAGCAATCCATTCATATGAGCAAAACGATGAAGCAGTACACCATCCATTTTAGTTAAGAGATCAGGCAATTCAGAAAAGTATTATGCAATCTCTTTGCTTTCCTTTGTATAGAGTAAATCACAAGCACTGATATTATTATTATGCTGAAAATGAACCAATCTCACACATAAGCCCTAAAACAAATGTAAATAAGAGCAATTCAGCAGTACATTACAAATATTATTCAAAATAATGTATTTTATCCTATAAATGTTGTAATTATTTCATATTTGAAATCCTATTAGTATATTTCATCTGTTAGTAGACTAAAGTAAAAAAAAAAAATCTGATAATGGGTAAAATACAACAATAATTCTGGTTAACTCTTCCTGCACTAAGAATGATAACTACTTCCTTAACATGGTAAATAAATTTACCTCAAACAGCCAAGCATTTTACATATGTGCTCCTAAAGCATGACTATTAAGGCTGGGCAAGCTAAGCATTACTGCTGTCGTCATATCACGTAGTAGTGGTGTTGTGTGTTCTATTACAGGAGAGAAACAGAAACAAAGAAGAAAATAGCAAATAAAATTATCATTTTTGCAGACTGCGTAATTGTCTCAAGAAAATGGAAAACCCATCAATTAACTAAATACTACTGCAATTCCCAGGAGTCTGGGAAATGCTGTAATAACAACATGTGGCCTTCATATTCTGGAAAAAAATCATTTACTTGCATTTCCACAATGAAATTGGTTCATACATTATTTTTCTCATTATATTAAAAAAAAGTCTCTAATACAAAATAAAACATTGAGTATATGTTACAAAGAAAACTTTAACAAATATCTCAGCACTCAGTAATCGCCATTTTTTTCTTTTTTTTAATTTTTGTTTTTAGACAGTGTCTCGCTCTGTCGCCAGGCTGGAGTGCAGTGGTGGGATTTCGGCTCACTGCCATCTCTGCCTCCCGAGTAGCTGGGACTACAAGCGTGTGCCACCACGCCCAGCTAATTTTTGTATTTTTAGTACAGATGGTATTTCATCATGTTGGCCAGGATGGTCTCCATCTCTTGACCTCATGATCCGCCCACCTTGGCCTCCTTTACAGGCATGAGCCACTGTGCACAGCAATAATCACAATTTGAACATTTGTGATGTTCTTATAAGCATATGTATAAATGTGAATAATTTAGCATAGATGGGTTATTATCATATATTTTTCCCTTAAAGTACTTTTTAGTTTTTATAATTCCCCTTTATCTCCCATTCTCTCATGACTCTGCTTTTCCCCTTTAACTGCTATTGACAAAGTGACCACTGGTAACAGTCTCATGTGTATTCATTTCCTCTACAACCTTTTTATCCAGTGTCATAGTACATATAGCATGCACACATACACACACACACACAAACATGCCTGTGACTGTGTAGTTCTTTGTCATTGTTTGCCAGTTAAAAAATGAAGATCACATTATATTGGCCTATACAGCTTTATTTTCTCAGCAATGCATCATAGAAGTCTCTCCAAATCAACTTTACTCTTAATTATAGCAGTTTTATATTTCTTGAGATAACTGTAATATAGTTCACTTAAGCTATTTAAAATATGAGCATTGACGATGATCCCAGAATTTCGGTTATTATAACAATGTTGATTAAACATTCTTGCACATAATCTGCCAGGCGCGGTGGCTCATGCCTATAATCTCAGCACTTTGGGAGGCCAAGGCAGGTGGATCACCTCAGGTCAGGAGTTCGAGCCCAGCCTGGCTAATATGGCGAAACCCTGCCTCTATTAAAAAATACAAAAATTAGCCAGGCTTGGTGGCACATGCCTGTAGTCCCAGCTACTCAGGAGATTGAGGCAGGAGAATTGCTTGAACCCGGGAGGTAGAGATTGCAGTGAGCGGAGATGGTGCCACTGCACTCCAGCCTGGGTGACAGAGTGGGAGTGTGTCTCCAAAAAATAAAAAAAAAATTTACAAACTATATTCTTGTACATAATTATTTACATATGGTATTTTATTTGTTTCTGGCTCTGCTACTTGTGATCTTAGACAGCCACAGGGAACTTTTTTTTTTTTTTTAATATGACCTTAAATCTCAGTTCACAAAGCCAAAGCCACTGAAAAGAAATTTTCTCAGTTTCCTAGAGCCAAGTACACCAAGGAATCTGCTTGTGTATTACATTTACTCTTCCCATTCTGGTGATGTAAAATGTGCGTTTACTCTTCTGCTTAAAGCAAATTCCTCCCTCATTCATGTGAATCACATCCTCTTTTACATTTGTCAGAATCTTCATTACATCTGTTATACTATTTATCTGAACTATTCAACCTCTTTTCATTTTTACTTGCCACAGCTGTCAGCATTTAAGCATGTATAAACCTTCTTCTATTGGGGAAAAAAACAACAATAGATAAACATAAACAAACCTCATGTTCTCTTGATCCCACATCTCATCATCTCCTCTGGCAATGGCTTGTTTCTCTTCTGTCTCTCACTGCAAACTTTCTTGGGAGCTGGGTGTGGTGGTTCAGGCATGGAATCCCAGTACTTTGAGAGCTGAGACAGGCGTATCACTTCAGCTCAGGAGTTGGAGACCAGCCTGGGCAACATAGAAAAACCCTGTCTTCACAAAGAAACACAAAACTTAGCATGGCGTGGTGGCACGTACCTTCAGTCCTAACTACTCTGGACACTGAGACAGGAGAATGGCTTGAGTCTGGGAGGCGGAGGTTGCAGTGAGCCAAGATTGCGCCACTGCACTCCAGCCTGGGTGACAGAGCAAGTTCCTGTCTCAAAAACAAAACAAACAAAAACAAACACTTTATTGGTTTGTAAACACCTACTGTCTTCATTTTCTTGGTCTCCCTTCAATCCTTGGAATGTAGCTTCTGTACTCACAGTGCCCAGATTTGGTCAATCCTACACTATTTGGACACAGTGTGTCCATGAGGGTATTTCTGTATGAAATTAATGGGTAAGCTGATAAAGCAGATTGCCTTCCCTAATGTGGTGGCCTTCACAAAATCCATTAAAGGCCTAATGAGAATTAAAAATCTGACCTTCTCTCAGGTAAGAGGAAACTCCTCCTGTCTAAGTTGAGTTGGAATATTTATTTTACCTGGCCTTTGGACTGGAACTTACACCATTGGTTTTCCTGGTTCTCAGATCTTTTAACTCAGACTGAAACCACATATTCAGCACTCCTGGGTCTCTAGCTTGCCAAGTGCAGATCTTGGGACTTCTCGGTGCCATAATTGTGTGAGTCAATTCCTCATTATAAAATTATATATACATACATGTGTGGATGGATAGAAGATAGATAGATAGATAGATAGATAGATAGATAGATAGATAGATATAGATAGATAGATAGATAGATAGATAGATAGATAGATAGATTCCATTCGGTTGCTCTGGAGAACTGTAATACAGTTGCCCACACTCTTTTTCTTTTTTGTTTACTTCATTGATAACTTTCCTTCTGAAATACTTACTAATTATATAAAGATAAACATAGAAACCTCACAGTAGATAAAACTGCCACTGTTAACTTCACCAATAGTATGTCCAAACCAATATCTTTTTTTATCTTTTTATTTTATTGTTCTTATTTCTGCCCAAAATTTAAGACCTCAATCTAATCCTGAAGTAACATCAGACACTCTAAAAACTAGCTGGTTTGGTATCTACAAAAAATTCAACATCATGAAAGGCAAAGGAAAGCAATTATTCCAAATGAAAGGAGACTTAAAAATGTGCAAAATAAATGCAATGTATAATCAGTATTAGTTCCTGTACTAGGTTTTGCTGTGAGGGTGGTGATAACACTTACTGTCGGGACAATTGGAAAATATGGATAGGGATTGTGGACTATATAATCAGATAGTATCGGTGTTACTTTACAAATTTGATACATCAAATATGGTTGTATTACAGTGCATCCTTGGTCTTGGCATTGCCATATTTGAAGTCATGGGTATCATGTAGAAAGCTCAATCTCAGGCCGGGCGTGGTGGCTCATGCCTGTAATCCCAGCACTTTGGGAGGCCGAGGCAGGCGGATCACGAGGTCAGGAGATTGAGACCATCCTGGCTAACACAGTGAAACCCCGTCTCTACAAAAAATACAAAAAATTAGCCAGGCATAGTGGTGGACGTCTGTAGTCCCAGCTACTCGGGAGGCTGACACAGGAGAATGGCGTGAACCCGGGAGACGGAGCTTGCAGTGAGCCAAGATCATGCCACTGCACTCCAGCCTGGGTGACAGAGCGAGACTCTATCTCAAAAAACAAACAAACAAAAAGCCAGAACACAAAACAATAAAAAACTGAATCTGGAATACTTAGAAAATGAGAAGGGTTTATGTGTGTGTGCGTGTGTGTGTGTATAGAAAGAGAGAGAAGAAAAAAGCAAATGACCACAATGAGATACCATCTCACACCAGTTAGAATGGCAATCATTAAAAAGTCAGGAAACAACAGGTGCTGGAGAGGATGTGGAGAAATAGGACCACTTTTACACTGTTGGTGGGATTGTAAACTAGTTCAACCATTATGGAAAACAGTATGGTGATTCCTCAAGGATCTAGAACTAGATGTACCATATGACCCAGCCATCCCATTACTGGGTATATACCCAAAGGATTATAAATCATGCTGCTATAAAGACACATGCACACGTACGTTTATTGTGGCACTATTCACAATAGCAAAGACTTGGAATCAACCCAAATGTCCATCAGTGACAGACTGGATTAAGAAAATGTGGCACATACACACCATGGAATACTATGCAGCCATAAAAAAGGATGAGTTTGTGTCCTTTGTAGGGACATGGATGCAGCTGGAAACCATCATTCTTAGCAAACTATCACAAGAACAGAAAACCAAACACCGCATGTTCTCACTCATAGGTGGGAACTGAACAATGAGATCACCTGGACTCGGGAAGGGGAACATCACACACTGGGGCCTATCACGGGGAGGGAGGAGGGGGGAGGGATTGCATTGGGAGTTATACCTGATGTAAATGACGAGTTGATGGGTGCTGACGAGTTGATGGGTGCAGCACAGCAACATGGCACAAGTATACATATGTAACAAACCTGCACGTTATGCACATGTACCCTAGAACTTAAAGTATAATAATAATAATTAAAAAAAGAAAAGGCAATATAAAAATATATGGATATGAATAATATTATGACTTAATGAGGAACATGAAAGAATATTGTGCCAGATTATACTCAGTGTTTTACATTTTCAGCAAAATATACTTGTATGAGCAAAATCAATGAGAATTAAAACCAATAAACTCATTATAGAGACAAAAAAAAAAGAAAAAAGAAAAAAGAAAATGTCGTGAATGTCAACATTTGGAGAATCTGTGTGAAAGTTCTATGTAACTAATGTATGTCTGAAATTATTTCAAAAATTAAATAATTTTCCCTTACAATTACATCATTTCTTAATGCTCCTATCAATGGGTTAGAAATCCTGGCCTCACCCATGACTTTGTGCTCTGATGTTCCCAGCACATCTTTCTGTCACCAATTCTTTACAATGAGTTATTTTTCTCCATAACCATCCTTCACTTCACTGCTGTTCAAACTAGAATTTTATCCTATTTTTATTTAAAGAGTTTTTTACTGGCCTCCTCTATTATTTCTATGTTTATAGCCATTCTGCAATCTTACTCTCTGTGCTCTAATCATTCATTCAACAAAAATGTAATGGGGTTCTGCTATGTGCCCAGCGCTGCCCTTTGCCCTGGGAAAATAGAAGACAAACAAAGACAGAATCTCTGGTAAGATGAATTCTGGGTTGGGTAGGAGGGAGATAATCAAATATAAATAATCAAATAAATATGCAATGTGAAATAAATCCAGATGTGTGGATAGAGCACAGCGGGGGATTGAGTCGTTTAGGAATACTTCAGATAAACTAAAATTTGCACAAAGTCATGAATGGAGAAAAAATAGGAGAAAAAGATCCCACGTCCAGGGAGGAGCAAAGGCAAAGGTCTTAATGCAGGAGCTCACACAGCCTGGTCAAGAAGGCCAGTGCAATGAGGAAGGAAGAGAGCAGTGCAAAATTCAATCTCAGAGGTCCATATGTAGCACTTTACATGTGATGGTCAGAGCTCATGACCCCTTATGTAGCATTGTGTATGCTATGGTGAGAACTTTATAATCCATTTATGTAACACTAAATGTGTTATGATAAGAGATCTGTGACACATTATGTAGGACTGTATATGCTATGAGAAGAGTTCTGTGACCCAGTCAGAACAACTTCTTTGGTTCATTTGCCAGGCATTTCATGCATGCATTTCCCTCCTCCTGGTAAAACCTATAGACAACATTCCCAAATTGCCTTGGCATGAGTGACATCTATTTAGCCTTTATATCTCCACTTTCTATGAGAATCATTCCCTGATACCCTCAACACGTAACTGAATTAGGTGGTCTCATTCTGCTTTCCCATAGCTCATTTTACTACCCTCTCTGAATCCTGATCTCATTGCAATAGTAACTGTGATATCTTGTTTTATTGCCAGTATATCCTCAGCACCCAGCAGTACCTAGAGTGAAGGACACCCAAAATTGCTATTTGCTGAGTGAAATAAATAAATGCAAGATTTTAATAATTAGGTACCATTGCAGTTACATCAAAATGAAAAAAACCCTATAATTCTGAACTATCGCAGGCAGTTTTATACTCTTCAGATAAGTATGTAAATAGGTGCAAACTTTCAGAGCCACAATTTGTTCAATAATATAAAAAAGATTCATATCCTCTAATTAATAAATTCTACTTCAAGGGTAGTTTTGTTAAATAAGTAAATAGCTATTGATTTTAGGTAACTGTTTTGGTATTTTAACAGGAAAATAACAGACTCTAATGAAATGAAATAATATGTTGCTACCAAAAATGATAGAATGAGCATATATTTATTAAAATGAAAACATAA
This sequence comes from Macaca fascicularis, assembly GCF_037993035.2. NCBI lineage: Eukaryota > Metazoa > Chordata > Mammalia > Primates > Cercopithecidae > Macaca > Macaca fascicularis. The sequence goes on from NC_088375.1 coordinate 45,077,500, forward strand.
TCTATATTTGTGAGTAAAATATCAGAGTATAAAACTGTATTAACATCTAATAATTATATAATACATTAATATAACTATGTAGCTGGAAGGATGTATACCAAACTATTATTAGTAACTAACTCTAGGATATGGAATTGCATGTAAATTTTATTTTATGTTAGTCTCTGTGTCTTTCTAAAATAAATATATGTTTTTAATAATAAAAAAAAAAGAGTGTCATGCCTGTAATCCCAGTACTTTGGGAGACCGAGGCAGGCGGATCATGAGGTCAGGAGATGGAGGCCATCCTGGCCAACATGGTGAAACCTCATCTCTACTAAAAATACAAAACTTAGCTGGGTTTGGTGATGCATGCCTGTAATCCCAGCTACTCGGGAGGCTGGGGCAGAGGAATCTCTTGAACCAGGGACTTGGAGGTTGCAGTGAGCCGAGATCGTGCTACTGCACTCCAGCCTGGCAACAGAGCGAGACTGCATCTCAAAAAAAAAAAAAAAAAGAAAGAAAAGAAAAGAAAAGAAAGAGTGGTAGTTTTTCCTTTTTATTACACACATGTCAAACAATAGCATGTTTTAAAAGAATATTTCAGGTAAACCTATTCAGTTAATTTTTATAACAAAAGGCATAGTGGGAAGGTGTATGAGATTTGGTGTGCGCCAAACCAGGATTTAGTACCAGTTTTGCCCTTACGCTGTGGATCAGTTAACCCCTCATAACCAACATCTGAATATTGCCTTATCCCAATAATAGCTATCTCAAAGTTTGTGAGAAATTGTGAAATAATGAATTTAATGTGCATATATCATACTAGCTAATAAAGCAACAGAAGTTATATGTAGTTTATTTCCAAAGATGTCAAAAATAATTCTATTTTTTCACTAGGTGTTTCCCCCATTAGAACAAAACCTCCATGATGCAACTATTTGCTTTGTTTATGTCTGTATGCCCAGAGAAATACTTGGCATGTGTAAGCACTCATGAAATGTTTTTGAACAGACGAGTGAACGAGTAAAAATGAGGTAGGGAAAAAGATCCACCTTTATATTTATATCTTAACCAAAGCAACATTGAATAATGACCATTATAATATTGCTATATTGAGAGTTTCAATATTTTAATTGAAATGCATCTCTTATAAGCAATATTAAAAGATTTTAAGGAACTCAGAAGATTATGGCCATTATTGTTTAACCTATTAAGAGAAAGTCAGACTTATTCCTCAGTTAACAAATCAAAGCTTTAAAAAGGAAAAAAAAAAAAAAGATAAAAGAAATAGGAACTAAGTTTAAAGTGATAAATTAATGCCAAAGAACCTTGTGAACAGCTATTAACTTCCTGACATTCCAACTACCCTATTATTTATAATAATTCTAAACTAAGATTTACTTAGCTCTTCTAGAAGATGAGTGATTGCAAAATTATCTATACCAATTTCCAGGACTTATTTCTCTTATTACCTAGCAATTTCCACCTTGTGGCTCATTTGGGAAAATATGAATATCTTATACACATATGTATTTATATACTCAGCTACATATCTATCATTTTAGTGGTTGAATTCATTATGAAGCTGGGATCATTTTAGAAAAACATTTTAAAGCTGAAACTCTGTAGAAAAACCACAGCTCAATGTCCTTTCCTGAAAAATAAATTGCCCTAGGAAGTTCAAAGAGCAGGAAAAGAGCATTTAATGCATGAAATTGTGTCTTTCCTTAAAATATAAATTCAGAAACTCCCTGGGATGGAAGGCATCTCAAAGATCTTTTTGATTAATTACTAAAAATAAGATTATTCTACATAAAGAACCACCTATTCCAAGTTGTCATTCAGATACTATTTGAATATCTCTGGTAATGAAAGTTTCAACGAGGGGATTTTTTTTTTTTTTTTTTTTTTTCTGTGTTGTGGCCTCAGAACCAAAAGATTTGCAATGTAGTGGAATTCAGTAAATATTTATTGAATGAATGAAAGGAGAACTCATTATCCTCTGAGGCAAATCCAATTTTTGTACTTTTTAACCATCTTTAGTGATGTCATAAAAAAGAATTAAAAAGATACAATACCTACTGTAAAAAAAAATGATGAACAAAATACCACATGGAACAATAAGCCATGGATATGCTTTCTTGACAATAAATATAAATCAATCACATCATGCTTAGTAGATGCAAGGCATTTCTTTTAATGGATATATAATAATTTAACTTACCAATTATCATTTAATGAATATTTATATCACATTTTTGTTATTAATAACCTTGTGGTAATTATCTTTGTCTGTGTGATTTAAAAAGGACTTAATTGCCAGGCATAGTGGCTCACCCCTATAATCCCAGCACTTTGGGAGGCTGAGGCAGGAGGATCTTGCTTAAGCCTGTAAATTCAAGTACAGCCTAGGCAATATAGTGAGACCTTGTCTCTACAAAATATAGAAAAAAATTAGCCAGGCATGGTGGCGTGCACCTGTGGTCCAGGCTACTTGGGAGGCTGAGATGGGGAGGATCACTTGAGCCCAAGAAGTTGAGATGGCAGTGAGCTGTGATTGTGCCACTGCACTTCAGCCTGGGCAACAGAGTGAGACTCTGTCTTAAGAAATAATAACAATAGGCTGGGCGTGGTGGCTCACGCCTGTAATCCCAGCACTTTGGGAAGCTGAGGCGGGCGGATCACGAGGTCAGGAGATCGAGACCACGGTGAAACCCCATCTCTATTAAAATACAAAAAATTAGCCAGATGCGGTGGCAGCCACCTGTAATCCCACTACTCGGGAGGCTGAGGCAAGAGAATGGCATGAACCCGGGAGGTGGAGCTTGCAGTGAGCTGAGATCACGCCACTGCACTCCAGCCTGGTGACAGGGCAGGACCCTTTCTCAAAAAAAAAGAAATAATAACAATAAAATAATAAAAATGACTTGATATACATTGTTATGTTGCCCTTAAAAATCTCCTAGCAATTAATATTCCTGCTCAAAAATGCATTATGTTGAACATTATGTGTTTTTAAAATTAATCAATTTATTTTAAATGGACAATAATTGTGTATATTTATGGAGTACAATGTGATGTCTTGGTCTGTATATACAATGTAGAAATATTCAGTTAAGCTAATTAACATATTCATCACCTCACCATCATTTTTTTCTGTGTGTGGTAAGAGCATTAAAAACCTATTTTTAGCAATTTGTAGTGTATATATATTATTTATAAACTGCAGTCACTATGCAGTGCAACAGATCATCAAAACTTATTCCTCCTGCGTAACTGAGACTTTGTATCTTTTGATCAATCTGTATAGCTGGTGAAAAACGGCATTTCATTGTTTATACTCATACATGCAGCGTAACACAAGTGGTCAACAGCATGGACTTTGGAATTGGGCTGCCTAGGCTGAATCCCTGCCTCACCATTCAATAGATAAAGGGACTTGGGCAACTTCACTAATTCCTCTGAATCTTGGCTTTTTTAACCCATAAAATAGGGATGACAATAGTATGTACTATATAGCGATCTTACGTAATTCAGCCAAGTGATGTGTGTTAACAGCTTGGAACAGGGCATGACACAGTCAAGTGCTGTTTTCAAGTTGTTTTATTGTGTCTATTTTATTATTGCCAAAATATATATTATTACTAAAATATTTGAAATATATTTTCTTTTCCTGGTAATAATATCCTTAGCCTATGTTGTATGTTTCAGAGTGTGTATGAGTGTGTGTGTGTATAAATATACCATATTATATATACTATAATAAGAATATTATATATGTGTGTGTATAAATATACCATATTGTACATACTATAATAGGAATATACATGCTCATTATGTCATACTAATACTTTTTTCCTTTGGTCATTATATTAGTCTGCTAGCACTGCTAAAACAAAATATCACGGAATGGGTGGATTAAGCAACAGAAACCTATTTCCTCATACTTCTGAAAGCTGGAAGTCCAAAATCAAGGTGCTGGCAAGTGAAGTTCTCCTGAGACCTTTCTTCTTGGCTTGCAGAGAGAAACCTTCTCATTGTGTCTTCATGTGGCCTTTCCTCTATGCATGAGTATCTCTAGTGTGTCCTCATTTTCTTATAAGGACACAAGTCAGATTAAATTAGGGCTTCACACTTGTAACTTCATTTAACCTTCCTTTCCTCTTTAAAATCTCTGTCTCCAAGTATAGTCTCATTGAGGTCTAGTGCTCCAAGATTTAAATTTTAGAAAGACACAAACTTAGTCATTTGGCTAAATACATGATACCCTATAATGTCTGTCACTTAAGGAATTTTTTGAGACATTTCAATGGAAGTACAACATATATAAAGAAGAATTCACAAGTCATAATGAGTGTGCAGTTTGAAAAATAATAAAAAGCTTAATGCATCTGTATAACCAAAACCCAGATAATGAAACAGAATTTGACCAATACCACAGAAGTCTCTCACCTTCTTATTCTTCTCCTAAACACAATGGCTTGCTCCTCCTCTGTTTTGAACTTTAAATAAATGAATTATATACTATGCACTCATTTGTGTCTGACTTCTTCTGCTCAGTATTGTGTTTATAAAATTCATCCATGCATGAAGTTGTACTGCATTTATATCTATTCTATGTGATATGTAATTTGAATATTATAAAAGTCATACATACACTATTAATGAAATTTTGAGTTATATTCAGTTTGAAGCTAATTACAAATAATGCTGCTATAATAACTCTTATGTATTTCTTCTGTGCACTCTTCCACACATCACTGTTGGGTATATACTTTAAATGGAATTGTTAGGTCTGAGGATATGTGCTCAATCAAATATATAGGATAATATCAGAGTTTTCCAAAGTAACTGTACAGATTTAAACTCTCACTGGGTTCTAATGGATCTCTGTCTACAACAAGAATCATTAGGCTTTTTCGCTTGGGCTATACTGGTAGATATGTAGTGACACCTCATTTTTAATTTTAATTTTTTATGCTAAATAATGAGTTGGAATGATTTTTCATATACTTAGCCATTTGAAAAAACAAGTACATTTATAATTTATTATATAGTTATGTGCATTTATTTATGATTTTTAGCTTTTAAAGCCAAATTTAAAATTTTTCCCAAATAAAGATTATATTTTAAAAATTCATTTGTGTTATTTCCTAGCACTGTTATGGTTTAATACTTCATTTTTAAATACTTAATCCTCTTCTGATTAATTCTCATGTAAGCATTCAGGTAGGAATCAGATTTGTATTGGTCCATGTATATTTTATTGGGTTAGTTAATATTGGTTGGTCTAACCATAATCTTAATCTATGTCTGAGAGTTTGGCTTGTCATTGGTGCTGATTTTATTTCTATGAGTATGTTTTGATTCATTTGCAGAAAGTTACTGTGTCCCTGGGAAACACACATGACGCTATTGTTTTATCTTATTCCTGAAAGTACCTTTTCTTGTTAAGTACTGTAATCGTTGATTTTTGTGTCAACTTGACTGGGCAAAAGGATGCCCTAATAGCCAGTAATATATAATTTCTGAGTGTGTCATGAGGGTGTGTCTAGAAGAAATTAGCATTTGAATCAGTAGTAGGCTGAGTAAAGAAGTTCACCATCACCAATGTGGGTGGGGGTAATCTAATCCAGGGTTCCTCAACCCCCTGGCCTCGGACTGGTACCAGTCTGTGGCCTGTTAGGAACCAGGCCACACAGCAGGAGGTGAGCGAGCATTACCTCCTGAGCTCCGCCTCCTGTCAGATCAGCTGCAGCTTTAGTTTCTCATAGGAGTACCAACCCTATTGTGAATTGAACATGCAAAGTCGAGGTTCAACGCTCCTATGAGAATCTAATGCCTGATGATCTGAGGTAGAACAGTTTCATCCCCAAACCATTCCCAATCCCTCCCATCCCCCATCCATGGAAAAACTGTGTTCCACGAAAACCAGTCCCTGGTGCCAAAAAGTTTACGGACTGCTGATCTAATCCATTGAGGGCTCCAATAGAACAAAAAGGCAGAAAAGGGGCAAATTTGTTCTCTCTTCTGGAGTTGGGACATCCTTTTTCTCCTGCCCCTGACATTGGAGCTTCTAGTTCTCTGGCTTTGGGTTGGACTTATACCATTTGCACCCCTCGTTCTAAGGCCTATGGGCTTGGACTGGAACCACACCACCAGCTTTCCTGGGCCACTAGCTTACATACAATAGATTATGGGACTTCTCAGCCTCCATAATTGCATGAACCAATGGCTCATAATAAATGTCTTTCTGCATATCTGTACTTATCCTGTGGGTTCTGTTTCCCTAGAGAACCTGGAGTAATAGAAATATAGGCCCTATTTTCAGCATTGTAGGGTCATGAATCTTTTCAAGCTCATTCAACATTTCAGTTGATTCAATTCCTCACTAAATATTTCAGAGAGAATCACAGGATGAAAATGGTGTTCTGGAAATGAAGTTCTCCCTTACTTCCCTATAATACCAAACATCCTACTGCAGTCTCTGCATCTCTTAAAAATAACTTTATTATTTTGTGATAACACGTCTTTATCTTTCCCATTTCTAGGCTCTTCTTACTACTCTCTCTCTAACCCAAGTCTCTTGCATAAAAAGTAAGACATCCAGGGCACTAGATTTTAAATTTCTGTACATACAATATTTTATAAGTAATTTCATACATTTATTTGATATTTTAAAGCCCATATTATTAAGCAGAGTATTATATATTTATCAAATAATCTTACCTAGGAAAGAGAAAACATCTTGTGGATTAGAAGTCATTATATTTTGAGGTAATGTTGTCTGACACATATTAGGGCTCAATACATATTTTTGAATGAATAAATGCCTAAGCTTATATTGGGAACTATATTCATAATCTTTATCAAGAAAGTCATTAATCTAGTTTATAAATATTCATATATTTTGTGTATTGTAGGAATTTGAACTATGAAGATTAAAAAGAAGAAACAGTGCCAAAAACACATAGCTAAAGCCAAAATTGCAATTAGGTTTTTTGGAATGGAGTCAACACTTTAAATATACCCTTAGAATAGGATAGCAACGTGTGGACCAAAAAAAAAAAAAAAAAAAAATCAATGTTATGAAAAAATCTTATTTATAGACACTTCAACAGAGCCCTTTGACACTCATTTCTGTGATCGAATTTTTCAAGGACAAAGTATTATTTTTAGCTCAGCTAAAATCTCCTTCTATCTTCTAGGAGCCCACTTCTTGATTCTCTTTCCCACTCAGGGTTGGGCAGGTATCCTTCCTCTCCTCCCCCAAACTACCTTGTATCTGTCTCTGTTATTAAAATTACTATAGCAATTTCAGTAAACAAGTGTAAGTTCTTGTGTCTTTTCTCTACATAAGTCTACGAGGGCAGGGACTGTTACGTTTACCTTTATGTTCTCAGCACTATGTCTAGTGCTTGACATTTTGTAAATTCAATATAAATTTTGTTAAACAGAGCCAACATTTAAAATTGAAACTCAGACTGAAATACTCCAGTATGAGTAGACCATTAAGTAAAATACTTTCCCCTTTATTTGCATAGGACTCACCTATGGTCCTAGTGTCCTAAAAATAATTGGAAATATTTATCTATCACTTATGTGCCTGACCATATATGAGATGGTGTATATTTATCTATCTATGGCTGCAATAACAAATTAGCACAAAATTGGTAGCTCAAAACAACGAGAACTTATCCTTTCACTTTCTGAAAGCGAGAAGTCTGAAACCAGGGCGTCAGCGGGCCGTGCTTTCTCAAAAGGCTCTAGAGGATAATTCCGCCTTGCCTCTTGTGGACCCAGGAGTTCTTTGGCTTTTGGCTTTATTACTCCAGTCTCTGCCTATGTCTTCACTGGGCCTTCTCCTCTCCTGTCTCTCCCTAAATTCTCATTCTGTGTTTCTCTTATAAGGACACTGGGCATTGGATTTACAAACTGCCTGGACAGTCTGGAATGACCTCATCTTGAGATCTATCACTTAATTACATATCCAATTACCCTTTTTCCACATAGGGCAGCATTCACACATTTCAGAGATTTGAACATGGACATACACTTTTGGGGGCCACCATTCAACCTACTAAAGAGGGATATTATTATTAACCCTATTGGTAAATAAAGACACAACAGCATACAAAGTTTGAATGACCTACAAAAAAAAAAATGACAGCAAATGAATGATAGAACTAAGCTTTGAATCTAACAAATCAAAGTAATAAAGAATTCATAATTTTCACAACTTCTCTGCACTGATTCTTCAACATCTATCATTATGACTAAAATGCTTCTAAATTACCATAGGGTCACTTCTCAAACAGTGGTACTACCACATAAACCTTACATAACGGGGCCTGGAGTATGAGACATGTCCTCTTCACTGTCATAAACATGCATTGACCTAAAACCTATATTCCATCCAACTCTCTTGCACAAATAGATTTTCTGGTCTCATTTTACCACTGACATCATGAGACCACTTGGAACACCATTTTCTTCATCTTTATTGGCCATAGTTTATTCTTTCTTACAATAGTTTTATTCCAATCATTCCTACATACACATTCTCACACGTTTAGGTAGAAAGGTTTATTATCTCTTTTCAAAATTCTTATAACAGCAGTTTCAAAAGGGTAGTCTGCAAAGCATTACTCAGTTGAGCACCTCCAAATCACTTAGACTATTTGGTAAAAACAGAGTTTTTTTTTAACACTCTCCAGGTCTATGATGGAACTTGGAAGTACACTTTTGTCAATTTTTTTTCTGTCATGGTAAAATATATATACATAAAATATGCCATCTTAACCATTTTTAAATGTAAAGTTCAGTGGTATTAAATACATTCATAATGTTATGCAAATATCACCACCATCCATCTCCATAACACTTTTTATCTTATAAAATTGAGTGTCTATACCCATTAAATAATAACTCTCAATTGCCCCTTCCCTGCAGCCCCTGCCAACCACCATTCTACTTTCTGTCTCTATGATTTTGACTACTCTAAGTACTTAATATAAGTTAATCATATAGTATTTGTCTTTTTGCAATGGGCTTGCTTCACTTAGTACACGTCTTCAAGGTTCATACCTATTGTAGCATTTGTAATAATTGACCTCCTTTGAAAGACTAAATAACATTTTATGTATATACCACATCTCCTTTATCTATTTATCAATTAACACTAAGGTTGCTTACATTTTATAGGTCTCATGAATAATGCTGCTGTAAATGTGGGTGTACAAATATCTCTTCAAGATCCTGCTGTTGATTATTTTGGATATATATCCAGAAAGTGGAAAACCTGAGTAACATGATAATTCTTTTAAATTTTGTTTAGAAACTACCATATTGTTTTCCACAGTAGCTGTGCCATTCTACATTCCCCAAAACAGTGTGCAAGGCTTCCAACTTTTAATCTGGGGGTATTTCTGGATAGTAGCATGCTAATGGGTGAGACATGTAGAGACTCAGAAAATAGTACTGCAAAATGAAGGCTTCAGAAGCAAAAGTTTATTTCTGGCCTTTGCTCACTCTCCTATACTCTCCTATCTCTCAGTCCTATTTTCCCCTAAGGCTAACCATATGAACTAGGACATCTCTTCCCTAGGATGGGTCAGAGAAACCAGAAGGTCTTCTCCCTCATGGCGGCCATAAAACCTACAACTTTCCTTCTGCCCTTCTGTGTAAGAACTGGCTATAAAAAAAGATCTGACCCACCTTATTTGACTGTAGGTCATAAGACTTCCATTCCAGAGAGGGCCCTGCCCCACACCCAGAAGGAAGGGACACATGGTCAGAAAGGCCAATTTTCCCTCCATCTTTGGGGTTCTCATTCTAAAGGCCCCAGTGTACACATTAATAAGTTCTGTGTGCTTTTTCTCCCATTAATCTGCATTTTTAAAATTGATTTATCAATGAAACTTCAGCGGTGGAAGGAGAAATTTTTGTTGGCTCCTAAAGGTGGTATCTCATTATGGTTTTTATTTGACTTTTCTCAAAATTAGTGATGCTGAATATCTTTTAATGTGCTTATTGAATATTTGTATATCATCTTTGGAGAAATGCCTGTTCAAGTCCTTTGTCCCTTTTTGAATTGGGCTATTTGTTTTGCTGTTGTTGAACTTTGGGAGTTCTTTGTATATTCTGGATAATAATTCTTTTTCAGACATAGGCATACCTGGGAGATATTGTGGGTTTTGTTCCAGATTACTGAAATAAAGTAAATATTGCAATAAAGGGAATCATGAAATTTCTGGTTTTCCAGTGCACATAAAAGTTATGTTTATACTATTCTGTAAATGTGCAATAGCATTATGTCAAAAAAATGTAGACACCTTAAATATGCCAAAAAATACTTTATTGCTAGAAAGTGCTATCATCTGAGCCTTCAGCAAGGCATAATTTTTTTGCCAGAGGAGGGCCTCATTTCCAAGTTGATGGCTGCTGAGTAATCACAGTGGTAGCCGCTGAAGCTTGGGGTGGCTGTAAAAATTTTGTAAACTAAGACAATAAAGTTTCCTGCACACGTTGTCTCTTTCTTTCACAAAAACTTTCTCAGTAGCATGCCATGCTGTTTGGTAGCAATTTACCCAAAGCTTCAAAATTGAAGTCAATCCTCTTCAACACTGCTGCTGCTTTATCAATGAAATTTAAGTAATATTCTAAATCCTTTCTTGCCATCTCAGCAATGTTCACAGCACGGTCACCAAAATTAAATTACATTCCAAAAAACTGTTTTACTTGCTCATCCATAAGAAACAACTAATCTGTTACAGTTTTATCATCGCGACAGTTAATCACATCTTCAGGATCCACTTCTAATTCTACTTCTCTTACCATTTCCACGAGATCTGTAGTGACTTGAACCCTTCAAAGGCATCCACGGGGGTTGGACTCAACTTCTTCCAAATTCTTATTAAGATTGATATTTTGACCCCTTCTCATGAATCACAAATGTTCTCAATGGTATCAAGAATGGTGAACCTTTTCCAGAGGGTTTTCAATTTACTTTGCCCAGATCTATCCAAGTAATCAATGTCTACGTCAGCTATAGCGTTCTGAAATATATTTCTTAAATAATAAGACTTGAAAGTCAAAATTATTCCTTGATCCATAGGCTGCAGAAGGGATGCTGTGTTAGCAGACATACAAACAACATTGATCTGCTTTTATATCTCCATCAGAGTCCTTGGATGACTAAGTGCATTGTCAATAAGTAATAATATTCTGAAAGAAATCTTTTTTCTTGAATGGGAGGTCTCAATAGCGGGCTTAACCTATTCGATAAGTCATAGTAAATTGCAAGTAGATTTGCTGTAATAAAGGGTTTATTATTCCATTTATAGAGCATAAGCAGAATAGAATTACTATAATTCTTAAGAGCCCTGGGCTTTTCAGAATGGCAAATGAGCATTGGCTTCAACTAAAAGTCACCAGTCACATTAGCCCCTAACATTAGATATAGCTTTTCCTTTGAAGCTTTGAAGCGAGGCATTGACTTCTCCTCTAAGGCTATGAAAGCCCTAGTTGGTATCAATGTAAGGCTGAATTGTCTACATTAAACATATGTTGTTTAGAATAGCCACCTTCATCATTTTTTTAAACTAAATCATCAGATAACTTGCTGCAGCTTCTACATCAGCACTTGTTACTTCACTTTACATCTTTATTATGACACTTCTTTTTTGAAATCTCAGGAACCAACATCTGCTAGCTTCTAACTTTTCTTCTCCAGTTTTCTCACCTCTTTCAGCCTTCAGAGATTTGAAAGAAATTAGAAGCCATGTTCTGGATTAGATTTTGACTTAAGGGAATGTTGTTTCTGGTTTTTATCTTCTACCTGGATCACCCAAGCTTTCTCCTTGTCAGTAATAAGGTTTTTTCACTTTGTTATCGTTCATGTGTTCACTGGAGTAACACTTTTAGTTTTCCTTAATAACTTTTCCTTTGTACTCACAACTTGGCTGTTTGGCTCCCAAGTCCCTCCTTTTTTGATCTATCTCAGCTTTTGACATGTCTTCCTCATTATAATCATTTATAGCTTGTGTTTTAAGTGAGATAAATGTGACTTTGCCTTCCACTTGAAAACTTATAGTCCATTGCACAGTTATTAATTAGCCTAACTCCAGTGTTGTTTTGTCTCAAGGAAGAGTAGAGGTGAAAGGGAGAGAGATGGGAAAACAGCTGTTCACTGGAGCAGTTAGAACACACAATATTTAGTGAGTAAGTTTGTCATTTTGTGTGGGCACAGTTCATGATGCTCCAAAATAATTACAATAGTAACATCAAAGATCTCTGATCACAGATCACCATAACAGATATAATAATACTAAACAGTTTGAAGTATTGTGATAATTTTCAAAATATGACAGAGAGACATAAACTGAACACGTATGGTTGGAAAAATGCCACCAATAGACTTGCTTGATGCAAGGATCACACAAAATTTCTGTAAAAAAATACAATATTTGTGAAACTCAACAAAGTGAAACACAATAAAACACGGTATATTTGTATGTAATTTGCAAATATTTCCTCCCATTCTGTGGGTTAGACTGTCTTTTACTCTGTTTATATTGTCTTTTAATACATACAACTTTTTCATTTTCGTGAAATCCAATTTGTCTCTTTTTGCTTCTGTCTGTTCTTTTGGTATTATGTCTAAGACATCATTCCCATATCCAATGTCATAAAGCTATGGACCCAATTAAAATGTATTAGGCTCTTAAATTTTGTAGGAAACAAAAAGCAGAGTTACAAACAGTTGTTACAATAATACTAGTTTTTATAATTTTCAATGTATTTACTTGTATTGACATCTTTATTTCTTCATACAGCTTTGAATTACTGTCTAGTGTCCTTTTGCCCTTATAAACTTCCTTAATCATTTCTTGCAGGGTAGATTTAATGATAATAAGCTTTTTCAGGTTTTATTAACTAGGAATAGCTTAATTTGTCCCTTACATTTGAAAAAAACATTTTGCTGGCTGTCAGATGCTATTGACAATTGTTTCCTTTAGTACTTTGAATATATCAGTTCTATGCCTGTTGTCCTCCATAGCTACTGGTAATAAATCTGCTGCTAATCTTATTGCAAAGTACTTGCATATAACAAATAACTTCTCTTTTCTCGCTTTCAAGATTCTTTCTTTGTATTTCAAAAGTTTGATCATGCTCTGTCTCTATATGAGTTTCTTTGAGCTATTTTTACTAGTGTTAGTTCAGCTTCTTTAATGTTTATATCATATCTCATAAAATTTGGGAAGTTTTCAGCCATTATATCTTCAAATATTTTCTCTGCCTATTTCTCTCTCTCTTTTCCAGAGAACTCTCTCATGTGTATGGTGGTCTGCTTGGTGATTTGGGTTCCTTAGGCTCTGTTTACTTTTCTTCAAACTTTTTCTGTCTATTCTTCAGACTCATTAATTCCTTGTTCTGTCTTCAGGTTTGTTAATCCACTTTTTTGCCTGCTTAAATCTGCCTTTGAATTTTGTGAGTGAATTTTTCATTTTAGTTATTGTACTTTCCAGTTTCATAATTTCATTTTGGTTTCTGTTTATGGTTTTCTACCTCTATATCGAGATTTCTATTTTATTCTGCATCATATTATTGACTCTCTCCTCATCTTTCTTTGTTTAGGTTTTTGTGCATCTTTAAGACAGTAGTTTTGAAGTCATTGTCTAGTTAAGTGGCCCTCAGGCCTTTTTTCAGAGAGTTTCTGTTGATTTATTCTTTTCCTTCGAGTAAGTAATACATTTCTGTTTCTTTGTATGCCTTGTTGAAAAGTAAACATTGGAATCTATTAATGTGGCAATTCTGAAAATCAGAGTCTCTCTTTTGTCCAGGGTTTGCTCTTTTCTTGTTATTGATTTGTTCATTGTTTTAAGTTTTTAAATTGGTTGGTTGTCTGTGTGCTAATGAACAACCTGAGGTGTAAACTTGAGGTCTTCTCAGGTCCTTTCTGAGCTAGCACCTCTTCCTACAGATGCATGGCCACTTTTAATTTTTCCTATGTATGTAGTTGCTTGTGATGCCCTAGTGTTTAATGTCTGGCTTCCAAAAAGAAAACATGAAGTGGGTGGGGAGGGGTGGGGTGTGAGGCTGGCCTGTTGAATCTTCTGGAAATTATTTCCATCAGAGGGGCAGAAACTTGCTAAAATGAGGAAAATGCAAGAAAAATCATTGCCTGCTGTATTAATCTGTTCTCATGCTGCTAAGAAAGACATACCTGAGACTGGTTAATTTAAAATGGAAAGAGGTTTAAATGGCTCACAGTTCAACAAGACTGGGGAGGGAACAGAAAACTTCCAGTTAGGGGAGAAGGGGAAGTAAACATATTCTCTTTCACATGGGATTAAGGAGAAGAAGAATGAGAGCCAAGTGAAGGAAGAATCCCCTTATAAAACGACCAGATTCTGTAAAAACTTACGCATTATCACAATAATAGCATGAGGGAAACTGCCCCCATGATTCAATTACCACCAGGTTTATCCCACACCATATGGGGATTATGGGACCTACATTTCAAGATGAGATTTGGGTGGGGACCCAGCCAAACCATATAATTCCACCCCTGGGCTCTTTCAGAACTCATGTTCTAACATTTCAAAACACAATCATGCCATTCCAACAGTCTCCCAAAGTCTTAACTCATTCCAGCATTAACCCAAAAGACCAAATCCAAAGTCTCATCTGAGACAAGGCAAGTCCCTTCTGCCTAGGAGCCTGTAAAATCAAAAGCAAGCTAGTTACTGCCTAGATATAATGGGTTTACAGGCATTGGGTAAATACACACTTTTTAAATGGGAGAAATTGGCTAAAACAAAGGGGCTGTAGGCCCCATGCCAGTCCAGAATCCAGTAAGGGAGTCATTAAACCTTAAAGCTTCAAAACTATCTTCTTTGACTTTATGGACTCTGGGTGGGGTCTCACCTTTTGGGCTGTATCTTTGTGAATATGGCCTTGAGCAACACTGCCCCTGTGGCTTTGCAGGGTACAGTCCCCCATTCTGGCTCCTTTCACAGGCTGCTGTTGAATGTTTGCAGTTTTTCTAGGTAGGCAGTGCAAGCTGTCAGTGGATCTACTATTCTAGGGTCTGGAGGATGTGGCCCTCTTCTCCCAGCTCTACTAGGTAGTGTCCTAGTGAGGACTTTGTGTGGGAGCTCCAACCTCACATACCCCTTCCACACTGCCCTAGTGGAAGTTCTCCATGAGGGTTATGCCCATGTAGAAAACTTCTGCCTGGACATCCAGCCATTTCCATACATCCTCTGAAATCCAAGTAGAAGTTCCCAAACACCAATTCTTAACTTCTTTGCACTGGCAGGCTCAACACTACATGGAAGCTGCCAAGGCTTGGGGTCTGCATCCTCTAAAGCCATGGCCTGAGCTGAACCTTGGCCCCTTTTTGCCATGGCTGGAGCAGCTGGGATACAGGGCACCAAGTCCCAAGGCTGCACATAGCAGGGGGGTCCTGGACCTGACCCAGGAAACTATTTTTCCCTCCTATGCCTCTGGACCTGTGATGAGAAGGGTTCCCACAAAGGTCTCTGTCATGCTCTGGAGACATTTTCCCCATTGTCTGGGCAATTGGCTCCTCACTAGTTACACAAATTTCTGAAGCCGGCTTGAATTTCTCCTCAGAAAATGGGCTTTTTCTTTTCTATCAGGCTGCAAATTTTCTAAACTTTTATTCTCTGCTTTTCTTTTATATATACATTACAATTTCAAACCATATCTTTGTGAATACATAAATGTTTTAAACAGCACTCAACATTTTGCTGCTTAGAAATTTCTTCTGCCAGATACCCTAAATAATCTCTCTCAAGTTTAGCATTCCAGGAAACAGGCAGCAAAATGCTGCCAGTTTCCTTGCTAAAGCATAACAAGAGTTCCCAACAAGTTCCTCATTCCATCTGAGACCATTTCGGCCTGGACTTCCTTGACCATATCACTATCAGCATTTTGGTGGAAACCATTCAACAAGTCTCTAGGAAGTTCAAAACTTTCCCACATCTTCCTGTCTTCTTCTGAGCCCTCCAAACTGCTTCAACCTTTGCCTGTTACCCACTTCTAAAGTTGCTTCCACATTTTTGGGTATCTTTGTAGCAGCATCCCACTCTCTGTGGTATAAATTAACTATAGTAGTCCGTTCTCATGCTGCTATGAAGAAATACCAGAGACTGGGTAATTTATAAAGGAAAGAGGTTTAAGTGACTCACAATTCAGCATGGCTGGGGAGGCCTCAGCAAACTTATAATCATGACAGAAGGAGAAGCAAACACATCCTTATTCACATGGCAGCAGGGAGAACAGGAACGAAAGCCGAGTGAGGGGAGAATCCCCTTATAAAACCATCAGATCTTGTGAGAACTTACTCACGGTCACAAGAATAGCACAGGAGAAACTGCCCCCATGTTTAAATTACCTCCCACTGAGTCCCTCCTATTACATTTGGGGATCATGGGAACTACAATTCAAGATGAGATCTGGGTGGTGACACAGCCAAACCACAAAATCTACCTCTTTTTCTATACCTTGATGATTAGAAGCAGCAATTAGTGATATCTGATATTGGGAAAAAGGATCCTTTTTGCTTACCTTGCCTCCTGCAAGCTATATGCAAACTGCTCCAGGAACAAGTGCACAGTTGCCTGCCACAGGGCTGGGAATGGGGAATAGGAAGTGGCTATTGCACTCAGAACTGAAATTGACTGAAATTAATTGCAATTTACCGTCCAAGACTTTCTCTAGAAGATACTAGCCTTCAATAGACTCCAGGATTCCAAATAGTTATGTCAAACAGATTGTGCCAGGGCAATTGTTTCTAAGTGGGGAGACAGTGTCCTAGTCCTTCCTACTCCATCATCTTCTCAGAAACTAATCAATAATTTTTTGTAAAAAGCTCCCCAGTTGATTCTCAATCACAGAGAGGTTGTAGAATTGCTATTCCATAAAACTCTTGCACTAAAGAAAGAGGTTGGCCCTTGTAGTTAATCATAGCTAATTTAAAGCCCTAACTTTGAAACTTTTAACCTGAGAATTCTTAGGTACACTACTTAAACTATATATCAGTTTCCTCATGTTTAAGAAAAGTACTTCGACCTTAATCATTTATTGTGAGAAATAATAACACGTAAATATTACTAATACTTAACATTTGCTGAATTCTTGCCAGGTGCTCAGTGGTTTTGTTCAAGTCTTTTCATGCATTATTTGTATATCCCTGCCATATTACAGGAGAGTACAATAGATTTTTCTCTTTCATGAAGTCTGTCTTCTAAAATATTGTGCAGTACAACTTGAATAAAACAAGACACTTTTCTCCCAAAAGTCTTTACAGAAGCACATTCAGTAGCCAGACTGCTTTTTCAAAAGGGAGAGCTAGGGATTCAACATTAACATAGTCAGAATAAAACAAATTTTGGATACCACATTTATTCAAACTAGCTGAACCCTCAAATGGATCAGGCCCCTCTGTGTGAAACCTGGCTTTATCATTAGTGTGTAATAATTTTTTGACATTAAACATTTTCTCTGCCATACAAGAGGCATATATATTATGTGAATAATAATGCCTGCCCACAGTATTTAAAATGTATAAAATATTATAAAAAGTACTTTCAGAAATCAACTATTAGGAGTTTCTGGATAGCTGAACCCAGGGAGGTTCCCGGAGGGTGGCACACCCAGGGAAGGCATGGAGACCCTGCGCCTCCTTCCCCAGACCTCACCCTATGCATCTCTTCATCTGTATTTTTTGTAATATTCTTTATAATAAACCAGTAAATAAAAGTAAGTGTTTCTCTGAGTTCTGTTAGCTGCTTCAGTAAATTAATCATATCCAAAGAGAAGGTTGTGGGAACCCCTACTTGAGGCCAGTTGGTCTGAAGTTCTCAAGGCCCTGATTTGTGATTGCGGCTGGGAGATACAGTCTTGGAGATTGAGCCCTCAATCTGTAGGATGTGATAATATCTTGTATTAGTCTGTTCTCACACTGCTATAAAAGCATACTTGAGACTGGGTAATTTACAAAGAAAAGAGGTTGAATTGGCTCATCATTCCACAGGCTATACAGGAAGCCTGGTGGCATTAGTTTCTGGGGAGGCCTCAGGGAGTTTTTACTCATGGCGGAAGACAAAGCAGGAGCAAGCATCTAAATGGCAAGAGGAAGACCAAGAGAGAGAGTCGGGGAGGTGCTACACAACTTTAAAACAACCAGATCTCCTGATACTTGCTCACTCACTATCGCAAGAGCAGCACTGAGAGGATGGTGCTAAACCATTCATGAGAATTCCATCCCCATGGTCAAATCACCTACCACCAGGCTCGAACACTGGGGATTACAACTCAACATGGGATTTGTCAGGGACACAGATCCAAGCCATACCATATCTCTAGCTAGATAGCATCAGAATTGAATTGGGGGACACCCAGGTGATGTCCACTGAAGAATTAATTGCTTGCTTGGTGGTAGAAAGAAACCACCACACATTTATTCACAGAAGTATTCTGTGTCAATGATTGTTATTGTGGTATGAGTGCAGGGAAAAAAAAAGAAAACATGGTTTGAGAGCTTTTCTTAAATAATTGCTGGAATGGCCCTGGCTCATGGAAACATGTGGTTTTGGGAAGAGGAGTATGAAATGGTGGGAAATGAGCAACTTTTGATTCCTGGGTGGCCACAAGGTCATGCAGGGTATAGAAGTGATGCCGTGCCCCACTAGGTTACTAGAGGTAAAACTTACCAGTGGAATTTAGTGATGGATCCAGATCCTGGGGAGTTGGTTCACTGAATGCATAAGGAAATGCAAAATAATAAGAAAAAAGTGAAATATTCAATCCATGATTATTGCTATCTATAATACCTAAAATGAAGAGAGTGCTGGAAAGAGCCTTGAGTCCGAACCAAGCTCACATGTGGGTCTGTCTGAGCTCAGGCCACTAGACTCAAAGCCACTGACAAAGGGGGAGATTATGCTAGGGAAACAGAAAATATCTCTAAGACCTCTGGTCACCAAGAAGGTAGTCAATGTTGGTGAAAGGCAAAACCAAGGAACCATTGAATCGAGAGGGTAAATTGGTAAATTGGTCTCATCAACTTCCTGAGGAACTTTTACTGAAGGGATTGTGAGAGTAACTAGGTAGGATAATTTAGGGGCAGTATCTTTGGTTTTAAATGCTGCAGAGTGAAAGAGCATATTTGGGTTGATGTAGGACCTATAGCATACTATGGCACAATCACAGATAGGTATATATAATCCAGACACAGAGGAAGTTATTCCTGAAGTCATGGTCAGTGTGGTGAACTGGATGAAAGCCACTGTAAGGTCTATTTACTCTGAGAAGGGAATTGTCTGACTCTACTTATAAATGCCTATTGTAAAACCCCAGATGAAGCAGCTGACATACTTCATATGCAAGCCATGTGCGACTGGATTTATGATAACCAGGGTATTTACCTGCTGAATATACCTGTTACTTAGGTAATGGCTGTGGTTAAGACAGCCCCTTTACATGGCCACTCTGTGTGATCTTACTCCTGCAGAGCTGAACAACAGTTCAAAAAGCTTTATCAAATTTGCTGTCTCTATATCCCCTTATGGGTCTTACAGATATTAATAAAAACATTCGATTAATTAACAAGAGAATGGGAAAAGGCAAAAGAGAGTGTCAAAGTACTCATCCAAGCAACATGGGAAATTTTAAACAGTTATTAAGAAATAAGCTGAATAAATAAAACATTGATGGGGGAAAACTAAAAGGAAAAGAAAGAAAAGAGTCATGGGACTCGTTCCAGTAGTGTAGAAATCTTTAGATGGCTACTAAAAATCGGAATGACTACAATGGAAATTGATGGGGTTCAAACAAAGGTCTTTATACAACACTATCAAAGTTTGGGTGCAGCCAAGGGAGGTCTTGCTGGACAGTAAGGAACCACAAACCAGTTTTCTATATTTAATCCAGATTGAAATTTTAAAAGTTGGAAGGCAGAGACTACAACGGGAAATTTGATCCAAAATTGCCTGGGGCAAGAGTTAGGCAGACTGATGAAGATAGAGTGATGAAAGGGCCAGCGTCCTCTGGCTCAACCCCTGGCTGAGGATCCAAAGTCTTTTGCACAATGGTCTGAGGGTGGAGAAGTTCCTGGACATAAAATGTAAAACATGTGAGAGTTGATGGTATTATGAAAGTTAAAATGTTTAAACAGGTTTTATCTAAAGAAACTGTGTCTCCTTTACCTAAATGTTTTATAAAAATGGACTTTGTGTCTGACTGGGAGATGTCTCCCTACCTAGGATTGTAAAACAGAAGGCATGTAAATTTGCCCTTCAAGTAGTTGTAATTGGACATGTTAAATGGAAACCAGTAAGACTGCGCAAGTTCACAGTGTCAAGTAGAAGCTGGAATGCTGATAGAGACAAATTCTTCATTTGATTGCCCTCTGCAGAACATTCCCTTGGGCTTAGACTCAGGGAAAAGCTTTTCCCATAAGCCCGTGAGAGTCTCCCAGCAACAACCACCAGAACTTTGGCCTAGAGAACTTCCCCTTCAGGGACATTTATTACCTTATTACGAGACATTCATTGAAGCTACCTCTGTGACTGAAGAGCATAACATGATCTTGAAACCAAAAATACCCATGATGTCCTGAGTGATGTCAGAGAAATGCTCTACTAGGGATGATAGTCCCAGAAGCATCCCATAATAAAATGACAATGGTTCATACAGAATCACTGTACTTGGGTAATGCAAAGAGGAGATACTCACAATCAGAGAGACTTTACCCCTAAACTGACTATGGAACTGTGCTGCTGAATTCTAGCAACAGTGCCTTGGAACAGCTCTTGATTGAAAGGAGCTGCTTGGTTTATAGATGGTAGTTTCAAAGTGAATGGACAAATCCTGTTTGGAAGACTGCTACTTTGGTCAAAGAAGGTACAAACAAATCAGAACAGCAAGCTGAATTACATGCTGTTTTCGTAACAGTAATGGAAGAATTGAACAGTGGTAGGGGTCTCTGTGTTTGGGCGTTTTGGATTCAAGGGCAGTGACCAACAGCCTGGCCACATGGTCAGGCAGAAGGGCAATAGAAACCTGTCCCTTTAGAGGGATGCCCATATAGATCACAGTCCTATGGAGATTTGAGGGGTGTATTAAAGTGAACAAATCAACTCCCACCAGAAGAACTCCCGTCCTAGTTTGGAAAGTGACTGGAACCAATAAGCTGATATCCCTGTGTGCTCCACGGAGGTAACCATCCGGGTCCTTGAAATTAGTGGATACAGAGGTACTGTAACTGTACAGAGATATATTAAGTCTAGTCGTGTATCTTTTGCACTCTCTTAGGCACAAAAAAGCCAGTAAGGGCTGTTCTATGTGTCAGCAAGAGTGACAGAAACTGCTGATGGCGATGTGGCAGATTCCAGGGGGGAATGACTCTGGACATTTCTGAAAAGTGAGACTGAGGCTGCCAGTCCTGGGGGATACAAATGAGTCTAGCCAGGAATAGACACTGACTTAAGTGGACTTGCTTACAGGGTAGAAGATGCAAATAGAGTGCCGTCAACACACACACACACACACACACACACACACACACACACACACGGAAAAAAAGATACAGCATGAACTTCAATGGACAGCTGTCGTTTCTTCAGACCAAGGAACACACTATACAACCTATAATACAGAGTAGTGGGCAGAGAGATACTGTCCTGTGAGTAATAGTTTGATAGAGGAGTGGAAATGAGAAATTAAAATGCTGTCTAAAGAAAGGGCAGATGAAAGCATGCAGGGCTGGCTTCTGTGCCTCCATGAGTGTGTGCTCGCACTCAGCACGAGTGGAGACTTGAAGGAGTGTCCCCACTAGTTTTTTTTCTCTTTGTGGTTGATCTGGGAAGAGGAGGTGGAGAGGATGTTGGTTTGACTAAGCAATTCTTGCCAAGGGAGGAGGACACTGGTGTAACAACTATTAATTTTTTCTTTATTCCCCAAATCACCTCAAAAGAATTTTTTTTGACGCTGTGCTCCTGGAACCAGGGCTGCAACTACAAGTGCTGGAAGCAGGTATGATTTCTAAGCAAAAAACGGTAACTATGTTTTTAAAACTTATGTCAGAATTCCTAAGGGCCTGATGGGAATGCGTTGTGCCTTCATTCAATCTAGCAAAATTGGGGTTAAGAATGAAAACAGTTATATTGCCTGGTGGTTAAAGTGCTCACTAGTTAGGAACTGCTATAATTCTATGCTATATGAACAGGAATGGACTGAGGGGGAGGCACTTGCCAGACTGGTATCACTACCAGCAATCTGGACCAGCATAGTGGATGAACTTAACATCCTTTCCAAAGGTGAAAAGTCTGGTAAAAATAAATAATAAATGGGGAAAAAGAGGAAGAATACCTGAAGGTAAAGAAATGAATATATGGGTTACAACTTGAAGGAAATTCAATATTACATTAACAACTGGAAAGGGTCTCAGAGCAAGAGACAACGGTGTCTCTTTGCTCAATTATTCCAGATGCCTAAAAGGGTAAAGATACATATATATATTTGCGGAAGTTACTTCTGCTTTTGGAAACTTATGAGATCGAAAGTAAGCTACAAACCTGAGAGGCCTCACCCGGGAAGACATTCATACAGTGTAATGGACTGGACTAATTATTAATGATTGTGTATATTCTTTTCATGGAAAGGATCCATGTTCAAAAACTGGAGGTTGGCCTGTGGTGTTATTTGATACACATACACACAAATATATATTTATATGTATATACAATATGATATACTTATATGTGTATATATAATATAGAACATATAAAACATTTAAGCCAGGAACTGGCTTATAACTTCCAGAGCCCTTGTCATAGTCTTTTGTTATAATTTGGCTGCTTTAGGCCTTAGAAAACAGAATGCTCAGATATTTTCCTGCCCTCCTTTTACCCGCTCCAAGGCAGGACTTTAATCTTCCTCCACCTTTCTGGTTGTGAGTCATGAGACCTTTCCCAGAAAGGGTCCTACCCTATAACCTGGGGGGAAGGAATGCTGACCTCATAAAGCTTCCATAAAAGCCCAAGAGGTCAGGCTTCAGAGAGCTTCACGCCCCTTCCCCCATACCTCACCCTATGCATCTTTTCATATGTATCCCTTGTAATATCCCTTATAATAAACCAGGAAATGTGAACAAAAAAAAAAGAGAAATCAACTATTAGCAACAATAGCAACACAAGCAACACCATTCAATGGTTTAAAGGCTAGCTGGGCTAGCGTTATATATGCAGTACTTATATTTGGGCGTCATGTTGATCAGCTGTGAACAAAGTTATACTGACTGGTATGCTTTCATTTTGGTGGTGGTGGTTATTCATGATGTCGCTGTTTATCTTGTTTCTGAATTCTTCTAGGTCAGTCTTGTAAACTTTCCATATCTAAGATAGAAGATAATTTAAAAATTTTCTTTAGAGTATTTTTGTGTAAATTGTGTGGATGTAAGTGATGTAAGTATTCAAAATAGCATCTTCCACCAAATATTTTAATATGTTGTTAAAAAGTAGTGTTACTTGTCTAATAATATTCTGACATAAAGAAACTTACAACATAAAAAATAATGATGCTGCCAGTAACTTTATATACAAAGAAGTCTGTCATTTGGAGATCAGAATAAATTAAATACAATCGTGATATGATTTTAAACAAATACATATCAAATATAATGTAGTTAAAAGATTTGTCATATATGTTTTAAGGTTCTATTATCAGACTTAAATTTCATTTAAAGCATCTATTTAAAATGATAACTATAATTTAGAAATAATACTTAGGCAACTTTATTGAGTTCTTGAGACTTCATTTTTAGTGGACCAATAGGAGATAAATACATATGCTAAAGTAGGTTTCCACCATTTCTCCAAATTTTGCCTTGAGTCAAAACCTTTTAGAACTTCAAAAAAGTTAAATCAAAATTCCATTTTCACTACTTTTTATTGTTGATCCCTCAGTGCTTTCAGATAATAAGTGAAGCCAGCACTAGAAATGTTGAAATAGTATCAACCAGTTTTTCCCACTGAATTTCCAATCTAAACAGAAATCTCATAAGGAAACTACTTTCACAGAATCTGAAAAAAGTGCAGGGAGCTTAAACAGAATCCAAAACTTTGGATTGTTATTTAAAACAACTCCCAATTCACTTGAGGTTATCTATATTGTCATTTAGCCTTCTTTTAGAAAGCAAAAAGGACTGGATATAAAACATTTTCATAACTGTATGTAGTTACTAAAGTACTAACTTATAAAATCATAACATTTTGGTAGAACTAGAAAAGGAATTAATAAAACTTAAATTAAAATTTAGTGTAAAATATCAAGATTCTCATCGTTCATTTTATTTACTAGTATTATTTAGTTTTGTATTCTTTAATTTTTTTTATTCTTTAAAAATTTTGCTGCATTTCAGTTTGTTAATGTAATTGCTTGGCTTTTTGTTTGTCTTATGAACATTGCATGAAATTAAAAGAGCTTTGAATTACCCCAGCATATCTTGTATATAAAAATTGTCCTTGAAAAATGCCCTATTAAATGCTCCGAAAAGTCCTGCAGTCTCCTAACTTGATTTAACAAGGGTTTCACATATTTTTTGGCATAAATCTTTATTCTTTCATAAGAACTTTTTCTTAAAATATTAATATTATTC
Source organism: Macaca fascicularis (assembly GCF_037993035.2). Classification (NCBI taxonomy): domain Eukaryota; kingdom Metazoa; phylum Chordata; class Mammalia; order Primates; family Cercopithecidae; genus Macaca; species Macaca fascicularis. The sequence goes on from NC_088375.1 coordinate 45,102,173, forward strand.
TTTATAAGAAAGGAATAGTTTAAGATGGAATGTTTCCTTTCTTCTCTCCTAAAATCCTGTTGAAATAATGAAAAGTGCACAAGTGTTTAAATGCACAACAGAGACAAAAAGGAACAGGGATGTTACTGGTTTACCAAAACTATAGCTGGATTTGTGGAAAATGGAAAGAAGATGGGAGGGTGTTGGTATATCATCAGAAGTGAGGAGACAAAAGTACAGAAAATGTTCCTAAGATTCCTAAGAAAGACAAAATGGAAGTGGCTTTGTTTTCTTTTCAGGATCCTGGAGAGTAAAAACACTCATCATTCTCACAAAAGAATTGCAGAAGTACTTGGCTGACCAGAAAAGGCTGATTAATCAAATAAATGTCTATGGAAGAGTCCTGTTGGCTAGCAGTGTTTGCTGTCTCTTTAAGCTGAGTGACTCACAGCCAAGTCTTTATTCCCAGGCAAAAGCCAGAACAATGCATATATTTTATTACCTTTGGGAGACAGTGGGCTTTCCAGTTATCAATGTTCCTGAGCAAGCCCAGTACGTTCTAGAATTGGGGAAGACTGTTCTTGCCCACCTGCTCTGTAGCCATACACCATAAAGCAAAGCTATTAGTTGAAATGCTTATCTGTGTAACCAGAGCTTCTATTAATAATAAGTTCTTTATAGGTGAAGGAAAAGACAGGTATAGGAAGAAAAAAACTTAACTATGTAGCAACAGAGAAAATGGAAGCTAACAGCCAATATGAGTCATTTTAGTCCTTATTTTGAAGTAAGAATTGACATCCAAGGTACAACAGATATTTGAGAAAACTAGAAAAAAAGGAAGAATTCAAATAAAGAACATGTCTAAGTTAAGAGAAAACAGTAATCCAAAGATAACAATTTCCAAAAAATTTAATTAATATTCCTTTAGATATTCATATATAATACATGAAAACCTAGAAGTCTATCACAATAAAAGTAACACAGAAAGGAAGTCTTTAAAATTAAAACATGACTCTTGAAAATGAAAAGCAATTGAAACAATAGAGATTAAAAATTTTAAAAATTTAGCCTACAAGCAGTAAGTCCTAAGATATGAAAGAGGAACAGAAAAGAAAAAGAGAAGATAACAAACCTAACAAATTTAAGAGGTCCAATAGTCAATCAATTTAATAAATTTGAATTACAGAGACAATAGAGAACATGAAGTAGAATAATAAAACAATATTAATAAATACATAGAATAACATTTTCAGTAGTTAAAGATAAATCTTCAAATGATAGATACTTTTGAGTGCCAAATACCATAAACAAAAGTTGGCCCACAGGGACCTCAAAACCTTAAGAATATAAGGACAATTTCTAAAAGGAATGACTATGTAATTTATAACCCAATCCTGGATAATTTTATAGCTAAAGTGTCGCTTCTAAAATTACTGCAGAACAATAAGAATGACACAAGACTAACCCAGATACAATGTGACTTTTGGAAACTGTCCCTATAAAGGAACAAAATTAAGATTGACATCTGAATTCTCATTGGCAATATCAGATATTAGAAAACAGTACAAATATGTTTCCATATACTTAGGGAAAATGATTATAAACCTACAATTTTATAAGCAGTCAGCATAATGATCAAAGGACAAAATCAATTTTTATATCTACATAATCTCAGAAAGTTTACCTTTCATAAACTTTTCCTAGAAAAAAAATATTGTATAATAATTAAAATCAAATAACCCAAAAAAGGAAATATAAGATGTAAAAGAAGCAGTAAATAAAGACAAATGAATCCTAGATTAATAGCTAACTATGCAATCAACCCCTGGAGCAAATATTTCATGCTTTAGCAGAAAGGTATAGGCCTCTAACAGTGATGCCCGTTTGAAGAATATGGATTCCATATGATTAAATAGCTTAAATTTTTAATTTCCATGTTAAGAATATAATAAAAGTAGCTGCTAAGGGGAAAAGAAAGGTAATCAGAAACCCCAGGAAAAATTTTAAAAGCTTCTAAAAAAATTGTGGTCAGAATACATATTACTTAGAAATGTGGCATAACTTTGGTTTTTCCAGTTACCCTTAGAATTGGCATAGAGAGAAAAATAAACCTCAGTAAAATAATAGCTGGAGATTTCAACAGTCTACTTTTAGCACTGGCAAAATTATCTAGACAGAAAATCAACAAAGAAACATACTACTTACTCAGTACTACAGATCAACTGGACCTAAGAGATATTTATTGAACATTTCACGTAATGGCTGCATACACATTCTCCTCCTCAGAACATGGATTATTCTCAAGGGTAGACCATATGTTAGGCCACAAAATAAATCTTAAATATTTTTAAATGAAATTATATCAAGTATCTTCTCTGACAACAATGTAATAAAACTAGAAATCAATAACATGAGGAATTTTGGAAACTATACAAACAACATGAAAATTAAACAATATGTCCCTGAATGACCAGTGGGTCAATCAAGGAATTAAGAAGAAGGCTGAGTGATGTGGCTCACACCTATAATCCAGCTCTTTGGGAGGCCGAGCAGGTGGATCATGAGATGAGGATTTCGAGGCTAGCCTGACCAACATGGTGAAACCCTGTCTCCACTAAAAATAGAAAAATTAGCCAGGTGTGGTGGCATGCACCTGTTATCCCAGCTACTCAGGAGACTGAGTTAGGAGAATCTCTTGAACCCAGGAGGTGGAGGTTGCAGTGAGCAGAGATGGCTCCATTGCACTCCAGCCTGGGCGACAGAGTGAGACTTCATCTAAAAACAGAACAAAACAAAACAAAACAAAACAAAAGAAGAAAAGAAATTAAGAAGAAAATAATTAAAACAAATGAAAATGGAAACACAACATACCAAAATCTATGATATACAACAAAAGCATTACTAAGAGGAAAGTGTATAGTCATAAGCATCTACATCAAAGAAAAAAAAACTCACATAAACAACCTAACAATGCAATAACTCTTTAAAAACTAGGAAAACAAGAGCAAACCAAACCCAAAATTAGTTGAAGAAAGGAAATAAGTAAGAGCAGAAATAAATGAAATTAAAACAAAAACACAAAATATCAATGAGATGAAAAAAGTGATTTTTTTTTTTTTTTTTTGAGATGGAGTCTTGCTCTGTCACCCAGGCTGGAGTGTAGTGGTGCAGTCTTGGCTCACTGCAACATCTGCTTCCCAGGTTCAAGCAATTCTCCCTGCCTCAGCCTCCCAAGTAGCTGGAATTACAGGCATCCGCTACCACACCCTGCTAATTTTTGTATTTTTAGAAGAGACAGGGTTTTGCCATATTGGGCAGGCTGGTCTTGAACTCCTAACCTCAGGTGACCCACCTGCCTTGGCCTCCCAAAATTCTGGGATTACAGGCATGAGACACCATGCCAGGACAAAAACTGGTCGTTTGAAAAGGTAAATAAAATCAACAAATTTTGATCAAAACTAACCAAAAAATGAGAAAAGACCCAAATAAAATTAGAGATGAAAAAGGAGACATTATAACCAATACTACAGAACTTCAAAGGATTGTTAGAGGCTACTGTGAGCAACTATATGCTAATAAATCAAAAAACCTAGAAGAAATGCATAAATTCCTAGACACAACCTGTCAAGACTGAACCACGAGGAAATCCAAAACCTGAATTTTGGATTCAGACCAATAACAAGTAAAGAGATTGAAGCCATTTTAAAAAAAAAAAAAAAAAGAAGAAAGAAAGAAACTATTAGCAAAGAAAAGCCCGAGATCTGATGGCTTCACTGCTGAACTTTACCATGCATTTAAAAGAGAACAAGTACCAATCCTAATCCTACTCAAACGATTCCAAAAAATAGAAGAGAAGGAAATACTTCCAAATTCATTCTACAAGGCTAGTATTACCCTGATACCAAAACCAGATAAAGTTATATCAAAAAAAGAAAACTACAGGCCAATTTCCCAGATGAACATTGATGCAAAAATCTTCGACAAAAATATTAGAAAACTGAATTCAACAATGCATTACAAAATCATTCATCGTGACCAAGTGGGATTTATCCAACTGATGCAAACATAGTTCAACATATGCTAATTGATCAACGTGATCTATCAACAGAATAAAGAATAAAAACCAAATTATCACTTTAATTGATGCTGAAAAAGCATTTGATAAAATTCAACATCCCTTTGTGATAAAAAAAAAAAACCTCGAAAAGCTGACTATAGAAGAAAAATATCTCAACACAATAGAAGCCATATGTGACAGAACAACAACTAGTATCATACTAAATGGGAAAAACTGAACACCTTTCTTCTAAGATCCGAAAAATTACAAGGATTCCCATTTTCACCGTTGTTAATCAACATAGTACTGGAAGTTCCAGCTAGGACAATCAGACAAGAGATTGTCCAAATAGCATCCAGATAGCATCCAAATTAGAAAAGAATAAGTGAAAGTATCCTTGTTTGCAGATGATATAATATTATATTTGGAAAAACTGAAAAACTCCACCAAAAAACTATTAGAACTAATCAACAAATTCAATAAAGTTGCAAGATATAAAATCAACATACAAAGGTCATTAGCATTTCTTTATGCCAACAGCAAACAATCTGAAAAAGAAATCAAGGAAGTAATCCCATTGAAAACAGTTACAAATAAAGTGCCTAGGAATAAATCTCACCAGAGAAGTGAAAGAGCTTTACTATGAAAACTATAAAACACTGATGAAATAAACTGAAGAGAAGACACAAAATTGTCAATATAAAAATAATGGTAGAGTTGGCAGAAAGTGAACATGAAAGGAAGAAAATAGAAAGAAGGCAATCTAAGTTGCTACTTTTTATTTTGTATATTGTGGAATTAGCTGCCTAAAATTGGTCAAGAATCAGAAGCTGAAGTGCATAATTAAAAATTTTAAGGTAATTGATCCAAGAAACAATTACAAATTGAATAAATGTAGAGAAGGGGAGAATGTAGTTTAAGGAAAACACAAATGAACTCACATTTTCTTGGTTGAAGTAGAGATTCAATGTTTACTGTCTAAACTTGATTAATCAAGACATAGAGATACAAGTATATTAGAATTTACGAGTGACTTTAGATCTAAGAGAAGCATTTAAAATAATTTGTTTCAGGCGGGGTCTGTTGGCTGAGACCTGTCATCCTAGCACTTTGGGAGATGGAAACAGGTGGATCATTTGAGGTCAGGATTTTGAGATCATCCTGGCCAAAAAGGTGAAACCCTGTCTCTACTAAAAAAGAAAAAAAAAAAAAAAAAAAAAAATAGCTGAGCATGGTGGTACATGCCTACAATCCCAGCTATTTGGGAGGCTAATGCAGGAGAATTGCATGAACTCAGGAGGGAGTTTGCAGTGAACTGAGACTGCACCACTGCCCTTCAGTCTGGGCAAGAGAGTGAGACTCCACCTCAAAATATATATATATAAAATAAAACAATATAAAGTAATTAACTTAGGGGAAGGAGAATTCAAGGTTAGATGATTTGTTTAAAAACTTTCATTTTGGACTCTGTTGAGTTCTTTGCTTTTTTCCTTTTAACCATGTTTTAAACTCATCTTTTACAACCATAATTTTAAAATCCAGAAATACAATTATCCAAGCTATAAACAGATGCATATTTGCATTAATAGAATTTCACTACACATACTGTTTTTGCAATCTGTATTTTAATTGAATAACATATTTTGGACAGCTTTTCCTGTCCACAAAAATAGGCCTAACATCCATTTTAATAGCAGAATAATTTGACTGTATTATACTTGATCTAACATTTTCCTTTCTGCTGAGAATAGTTTCCATGTATTTGACATTGTAAATCATGTGCAATGAATATCTTTGTGCATTTATTAATGCACATTTTGCAAATTTAAATTTCAAGTAAATTTATGGATAAAAAATTATCAGAAAAACTGGTAATATGGCATGAACATATACATTACCAGATGGCCTTCCCGAACATTTAAATCAATAAAAAACACCATCATCGGTATGTGGCAATGCCTGGGCTCATGCCCACACTGATGCTCAAATCTTAGTAGGCATCAGAAAAAAGTGGATGACTTATTAAAATATAAGTGATTGGGCACTACTTCTTTCCAAAGTTTCTAATTTTGTAGGTATTAAAAAACTCTGGGAATTTGCATTTTTGGCAAGTTCCCATGTAATGCTGATGTTGCAAGTCAAGACACCCCACTCTTGAAACACTTGCTAGGGATCTGAAAATACCTTTTGAAACACTGCTCTGGATTTGAAAATACATTTTTAACTGAAAACATTCTATTTGGAATTAGCATTATACCATTTCATTTACAATGTACTAACTTTACAATAGCAATTCCATTGTCCTGTCAATTATCTGTGATGTCATTTGTTTTGTGTATATATGTACATAGTAAAACTCACAATATATTGTTTTTGCTTTTTACTGTCAACAATCTTGAAGAAATATAAGTTTAAAAGGTCTTTATATTTACCACTGTAATAGCTAATGTATTTTATTCTTTCTGGTTGATCCATCCTGCTCTCTGAAATTAATGTCCCTTAGTCTATAGAATTACCTTTAGTACTCCTTGTAATGAAAGACTTCTAGCCAGGAATTATCTTGATTTGTTTTTTATTTTTATTTTGTCTTAATCTTTGAATGATATTTTCACACAGTATAAAAGTCTCAGTTGAAAGTTTTGACTCTTTTTTTCTTTTCACTCGTTACAACTAAAAAACCTAAAATTCCTATACCTAAAAGCCAGGGTTTACCTCTCTTTGTCCTCAGCTTAACTTGGCCCACACTATCATCATCTTCTCACCATCACACACCTTTTGCTCTGACCATACTGATATATCTTCCACAGTCAGCTCTTTTTAAACTCATGTATTTGCTTATTTTACTGAAATTATAATACCTTGCCCCATTTAAGCAGTATCTATTATTAATAACCAAACCCTCTTTGTTTTAGTCCATTCTCATGGCGCTAATAAAGACATACCCAAGACTGGGTAATTTATAAAGGAAAGAGGTTTAATTGACTCACAGTTCAGCATGGCTGGAGAGGCCTCAGGAAACCTACAATCATGGCAGAAGAGGAAGCAAACACATCCTCCTTCACATGGCGTCAGGAAGGAGAAGTGCAGAGAGAAGAGAGGACAATCCCCCTATAAAACCATAAGATCTCATGAAACCTCCCTCACTATCATGAGAACAGCATGGAGATAGCTGCCCCCATGATTCAATTGCCTCCCATGGAGTCCCTCCCACAACACGTTGGGACTATAAGAATTAAAATTCAAGATGAGATTTGGGTGAGGACACACCCAAACTGTATCACTCTTCTTTCATCAAAGCCCAGTCCAAATGCACCTTAGGTATGAAGCATTTATTGTGCAGTGAACTCTGAACTCTTCTCAAGTCCTAACATTTTCTCTGCTCCTACATATAAACATCCATCATTACTCAATACTTACTCATGTTACCATCCTGTCTCCTCTAAACTCTGTTAGATTGGGGTAAACTCTTTGTTAGAAAGAGTTATGTTATTATCTTTCATCTTTGTTTCCTTAATCTCTAACATGCTTATTGCAAAAATAACGCAAATTATTTCTTATTCAAAATACCACAGAAAATGCAATTAGTATAATAGGTATACTGTTGACTAGAATAATTTTGCTTATGCTGCTTAATGAATTTTAAACTACTAACATAATTTCCTGTAAGATGTTTCTTTTTGAATCTAAATGGAGACAATTGACATGACTAATTCACGGCATATGGCATGCCCATCTGCGGTGGACACTGTGTTACCCAGATCCCCTTTCGAAAATGAAGGACTTGTTCCCCCAGCTCTGGAAGGCCTGCTAACAGGTAGCCCTCAGCTGTCAATCCTTCAGGGTCTGCCTTAACTTTAGAGAGCTACTGTGCCCAAGGCTACACCTTTAGGCTGTCCTTATCCAATAACAACTATCAATATGATCAACAGGCCAAGCTCCTTCTCCTCAATGCAAATAGAACTCCATGTAAGGTCAACTGAGTCTTTATTGAGATTACACCACAGCTTGACTTCCTCCTTCTGTGGAATTTATTTCTTCCCTTCCACAGGTGCTTATTCCAACACCCTCCAATGTAAATCTCATTTTCACTAATCTTCATCCCAGAGACTGGTTTCCTGGGGAATCCATCCTGCAGCACAAGATTAAGATTGATTCAATGCAAATGTTAAATATCAAATTGTCATTCTCTTGCCAGAAAATATGCTTTAAAATTCTTCCCTTCCTCCCCATTCTCCTGATCAATTAGCATGAAAGGTCCAAGCAAAATACAAGTCTAATAATAACTAGAAAAGTCAATTTATCTAAGAGTTACAATGAATTCTAAAGTCATATTTGCCTATACCTAACTTTTTCTCATTAGCTCATAAAGTCAAGGACATAGTAAAGGAACAAATGTGTAATTCAGTTTAATTTGTGAATATTGTGGGGATGAACCCCTGCAAGTAGTTAATGTAGGCACATATGCATAGATCCAGATACTGCCCTTAGCAGGCATTTGCCAGGTCATCTGACACTGCACAGTTTCAAGGGAGATAAACTATAGATATTTATAGAACTGTTCATAAAGCCATTTTGTGAAAACTGCCCCCTTTTTCACCTGCTGACTGAAGCAATATGTGATTATTTAGGTACAGAGAAGAGATCGATCACACCTTTTTAGTAGAATAAAAATAAAAACAAATTCAAGAGAAATGAGGAAAAGCTTTTTTGTTTCATTTAATACCCATTCAAAATGCTTAGATCCTGGGCTTTAAATTGAACTTGAGCCTTTTCAGATTTCTGTTCCTTTCATAGATGAAGAAAAGCCATTCCCAGCTTCAATAAAGAATACATAAAAAAGTACGACAGCTTAGTGTACACTAGCTTTCTGGCATATTGAGAAAAATAGGTTTCATATAAAACCCACAGAAATTTTCTTTTGTACTGTGTAATATTTTCATTTTATTGTAAACGGAAAAGAGAATGTCTGTAACAAAATTCAGAGAATAAAGAAGAGACAGAAGAATACAAATATCCTAATAATCAAAACATAGTTAAGTCAGGGATGGATTGATGAGAACAAAAATTAGTGTTTTTATTACGCAGTTTGTAAGTATGGGAATATACAAAGGCTCAGAATAAGTCACAGTAAAGCATTCCCACACAATGAAGCAGAGCTTCCATATCATGATTGTGGAGCCCCAGGGAGAAACATAATATATCACTTCTTGAATTTCTGCATACATATCATGTATAAGTAAATACTACTCATAAAAATTGCATTTCAGTGTTAAATTTTCTATTTCAAACTTTGATCTGTTCCTCTATATTGAATGAAATTATTTCTTGGATCATTTAATTTTGCTAAAGGGCCATTCTAGACAATCAAGTGAATGTGACAAAAATATTTTCTTAAAAGTTTAACTTTGAAGAATGATACTAACATGGTTCTCATAATATGAATGAGTGTTTAGATAAAGGTGGGCAGTTAGATAGTAAAGACTATTCTGACAAACTAAGCCATAGGCATCATCCTTGTTTGGGAGAGTTAAACAGAATTAAAAATTCAAAAGAAGGAGAAACAACATGGGGACAAGATACATTCATTCATTCATTCTTTGGATGGGGGAGAAGAATATTTTATGTTGCTCATTGTTCTCATGTTCACAGACTTTTAATCAGGAGGAATAGACACAGAAGCAAAAACTTAAAATGATTTGCATGTTATTGCAGCAAAAATTTTAAAAAGAAAAACAAAACAAAACAAAAAAACAGATTTGAAGGTGCACCCAAGTCTACCCAGAGTATCAAGGAAGGCTTCGGAAGGAAGAGTTGGAGTGAGGGGTTTGCCAGGGGCAGGGTCTATTTGCGAAGGTGCCAAAGAACTATTTGGCCTGTGTCTCACATTCACAGCAGGCTCAGGATGTGAACTTTCTTTGTCTTCAAATAAAGCATATGTATAGAAACTGCGTGTATGTTAGCATGTGTGTATTTGCCAAGTATGTTATTTTGTTCAATATAAGCATTTTAAATACACCACATTTTAAACTCTCTAGATAGCTTTTGACCTTTTTAATGTAGTAGTAGTTGTCTCCAAAAATGGAAGAGACCCAGACTTACAAGTCCTGAAAAGTCCTGGGCTATTTATTTATTTATTTATTTATTTATTTATTTGAGACAGGGTCTCACACCTCACTGCAGTCTCCACCTTCTGCGCTCCAGTGATCCTACCATCTAAGCTTCATGAGTAGCTATGATTACAGGCATGTGCCATGGTGCCCAGCTAATTTTTAATACTTTTTGTAGAGACGGGGTCTCCCTATGTAGCCAAGGTTGGTCTGGACCTCCAGGACTCAAGCAGTCCTCTCCCCTCAGCATCCCAAGGTGCTGGAATTACAGGCATGAGCCACTGCACCCAGCCATTTTTTTCCTCCTTTAGGAGTGTGATTCATCTTACAGAAATAGATGTGAATATAATTAATGTCAACATTACTTTCACTTATCTCACAGGTCAGAGGAAGTTTCTAGTTGTTCATTGTGGAGCAGTTACCTTTCCTATGTATATTTGCTGGTTGTCATGAATGCACCGATACCAGCCCTTTCTAGCCACTCCTCCTATTCCACTTTCTTTCTTTTTTTTTTTTTAGACCGATTTTCACTTTGTCACCCTGGCTGGAGTACAGTGGTGCGATCTCCTCAGCCTCCGGAATAGCTGGCCCAGCTAACATTTTTGTATTTTTAGTAGAGATGGGGTTTCACCATGTTGGCCAGGATGGTCTCGAACTCCTGACCTCAAGTGATTTTCCTGCCTCAGCTTCCCAAAGTGCTGAGATTACAAGCATGAGCCACTGCATCCAGCCTCCCTTATTCCACTTCTAAACCTCCATTCCTAGAACTTCCACCTTTCTTAAAAAGTATACTCCATAAGAAACGAACGTGATTTAGCCTAAGACAGAATGCATCCACTCACTTATGAGATGAATTTTGTATGAACAATCTCTGAGATTCATTAAATAATATTTGGGTGACTACTAAGAAGCAGACAATATTCTTGGATATGCATTAAACAAAATAGGAAAAAAAAAAACACTAATGGAATTTATATTTTGTTTGTTTGTTTTGAGATGGAGTCTCGCTCTGTCGCCAGGCTGGAGTCAGTGGCGCGATCTCGGCTCATTGCAACCTTCACCTCTCAGGTTCAAGGAATTCTCCTGCCTCAACCTCCTGACTGGCTGGGACGACAGATGTGCACCACCACATCCAGCTAAGTTTTGTATTTTTTAGTAGAGACGGGGCTTCACCATGTTGGCCAGGACGGTCTCAATCTCTTGACCTCGTGATCTGCCCACCTCGGCCTCCCAAAGTGTTGGGATTACAGGCGTGAGCCACTGTGCCTGGCGTGGAATTTACAATTTAAAGTATATTTTTACCTGCTATTTATGTAATTTTCAATTCATACAGAACTTGATCACTAAATGGTTTTTTGATAGCATATCTTGTAAAGAAAAAAATGACGAAAAGAAGAAGGAATGAATGGCCTTACTGCCAGCTCTCTCATTGGGCTAGGTTTAGAATAAACATATAGAGATGGCTTGTGTGATTAAGTTAAGAACCCTAAAACAGAAAAAATATTTAGGAGAGATTCATTTTCTCAAGAAAACTATCATAATTTTTTGTAAAATTATTCCCTCTCGGAAGAAATTCTTTGTCAGTAACAGGGAAGAGTAATATAAATTCTAAGGCAGTATTTTCACAGTTTTTACTTTTGGAAATTCACTTGCAAATATGTAACTTTTCTCCCAAGGTAGAATTCTACTTTCCCAAAGAGGTACTTAGACAGACTGCTGGCTTCGGTACTGGAACACTAAATAGTCAAGCTGGCTTTGAATTCTCACGCTGCCCAGCAACACATTTGTTTTCTCAGAATCTATTTAGCCCAGCAGGAGATGTTATGATACCACTGAGAGCCAAGCTGCTACCCAGCAATGTAGGATGTTTGCCACAACTTCCTTAATTACTTCAGTTGTGCATATAGCTGAGCAGTAACTGTGTGCAAAGAAGCTATGACGTATGAATCATTTTGTGGCTGGACTTACGTTTTAGTCTTTTTTTTATGAGCAAGGGAAGTAAGTAAAGACATGGCAGATGAGGGGAAAAAAAGTAAACTCACTTAAAAGGGAAACTTCACTCACCAGTAGGTAAGAAGAATGTATGCACTACTACGTATGAAGATCTATAGACGTATCTAGCTATTTAGCAATGCTTCTTTAACAGCATGCAACAAAGAATTGTCTTTTAGTAGAATCCCATCATCATCATCATCTCCCATTCTCAAGTTTCCTGCTGCCTTTAGAAAGGCACATGAAACCTGGCTACGGGATATATTTTCCAACCGTTCTTATATCAAAAACTGACCAGCTGACTAAATTCTGGGCAATGAGAGGCAAAAAGAATTAATATATGTAACTTTCAAGTCTCTTCTTTATGAAGAAGGCTATTTGTCTTTCACTTTCTCTTTCTTATTCTTATATTCTGAAATATAATTGTGGTAAAGGCAAGAACTTTTTCCACCTGGAGTGGTGAAAGACGATGTCCCAGAAAATGGTAGAGTAAAAAAAGGGATTTGCATATTTATGCAAACAGCATATCTCTATATATGCACATAATAGGATATTAATATGTTTGTTATTTGCAAATTGCTTTATTAGTTGTGCCCCCACAAAATTAAAATATGTATTTTTTGTAAAACTTCGTTATACTCTACATAACAGATTTATTTCGATAAATGTTCTTTTAACTTCTTGATTTTGTAAGACAATGAAAAAGCTCTTATTAATCATTATTTCTTGATGTAGTCAAAATATTGTTTGTAATCATTTACTAATGCCTTATGTTCATAATGTTTCTGTTGTGAAAAATTCTGAATTTAGATACAAATTCAGAATAGTAAAATTGTTAAGACATCTTTTTATGCCTAAATTATTATTTTTTGCTTCCTGGACTGTTGACCAATAAAATATTACTATTATTTGAGACAGGGTCTTGCTCTGTCACCCAGGCTGAAGTGGTGCAATCATGGCTCACTGCAGCCTCAACCTCCTGTGATCCTCCCATCTCAGCCTCCCTTTTTTTTTTCTTTTTTTAAGGGTAAGAGAAAGGATAGGGAAAACAAAAGTAATCTGGTTTGATATTCTCTAAAAGTTAACAATTTTAAAACTATTGGGAGAACTATTTTCTATACTATTTATAAGGTAATAAAAATAGAGGTTTAAAAAATTATCATATTTAAGAATAAAACCTAGTATAATAACTGTCTATAAAATATTTATTTCCAAATATCCAATTTTAAACATTATTGTCAATCAGAAAGTATCTATGGGATAAATTAAAGGCCCTGGAATTATGCTAATATCCTCATGATTCCTTTCCTGTCCCCAGATCACTATCACTGTAACAATCTGAAACCAGCACTCTCCTTCCTCCACTTAAGGAACAAAAATCTCTCTTGGTTAACGTCTTAGAAAAATATCTACACCCTATACAAAACTTCTGTAGACTCCATGGAATAATCCTGATTCAATTTTGTTAGTTAATGTGTCATACTGAAAAACCCAAACTGGGAATTGTTCAGCAGACACTATTATCACAGATTCAAGTTTATTTTTTAAATATTAGTTCCCAGGAGTTAAATCAATTCCAATGGCTGGGTTAAATGCCTTCTACTGAGCCTACCAGGTAGCAAAACAAAAAAGAACTATTATTTATACAAACGTTAAATATGCTCTAGAATGCTTTGGTCTGTTTTATTTTTTCTTTTATTTTCAGTATGAATTGAGTATTTTCTTTGCTGGTAAATTGTATTTTACTGGAGCTTTTATTAAAAAATGTTGAACACCTTTTCAACATGAGAGAGTAAATGGACTTCTAAAACCAAAGTAGAGACTAAATGGACTTCCAAAACCAAAATTGGCAAAGCTATAAGAAGTCTAAAATTGCATTCAATAAGATGGCCACTACCCCATATGTGGCTAAACTTAAATTTGAATTAAACTTTAAATAAAAATCCAGTTCTACAATTGCACCTGCTGTATTTCAAGTGCTCAATAGTTACGTGAGACTAATAGCTACAATATTAATTAGCATAAGTAAGAATATTTCCATCAATATAAAATGTTACATTAGAGAATGCTATCTAGAACTTTCATTGCTTTCTATTAGCCTTGATGCTATGAGATTTCTCTTTAAGAGCTAAGAAAAGACTACCCCATACCCTGTCAGAATCTCATGTTTGATCAGAGATGCTATCCTACAGCAAGCCAAAACAGATACAAACAACTCTTATCTTATACAAACAAAGTCTAATAATTAAGCCAGAAAAATGCAGCTTTTTGAAATATATTGAAACTAGGCCGCATAAAACTTAGAAACTAGGCCTCATAAAAAAAGAACTTAAAAAAATTAACACCAGGTGGCTCTGGATAAGGTCCCACCCTGCCTCAATAGGGTGCCACCCTGATAGGGTCCCACCCTGCCAATTCCGGGAAACAACCTCATGGGGTCCCACCCTGCCAATTCCGGGGGTCCCACCCTGCCTCGAAGTTCCCGGAATCAACAACTCCAGGAAAAAACCTCATAAGGTCCTGCTCTAACCAATTAGAACAAGACACCTTGCTCAGGCCATAGACAGACCCAATTACCACGCGCCTAAAGCTTTGTTTGAATTTCGCGCCCTAAGCTGTGTTTGAACTTGTGTTTGCCTATATAAACAGCCTGTAACAAGCAGTCAGGGTCCCAGGGCCAACTTAGAGCTTGGGACCCTAGCGCGCTAGTAATAAATAACTCTCTGCTGTGAATCTCGTGTCGGTGATCCTTCGCGGCGACCCCTGCCCAGGAAGGAATCGACAGTTCGGTTCCAACAATATCTGCATAAACAGCTCCTGTGAGACCTGAGGTGAGGGGAAAGGGGGGGGGGGGGGAGAGAGAGAGAGAGAGAGAGAGAGAGAGAGAGAGAGAGAGAGAGGGAGAGAGAAGAGGAAAGAGCAAGAAAGAAAGAGAGAGAGATCCATTCTTCAGCCTCTATGGAAAGTACTTTATCATACTATTAATAATGATCACTAAAAAAATGTTATTGGTATTGTTAACAATTCATGATAATTTACACAGCACTAAAACTGCAAGAAATCGATCTTTGGATTTATTTTTTCCAATTAAAAAGACATAGCCATCTTTTCTGCTTCATTGAGCTTGAACACTATTGGGAAACTTCCAGCTGAGTAGCCTTCAGAACCTCCAGAAGCAAAGTAGCCTGGGAGTTACGACCAAGACTCCCTTAACATCCCCTTTAGTTTTACTGAACCTATTAGATAGCTTTCTTCCTGACACTAAGCCCCCAACCTTCAGTTTCCTAGTCATTTACATTAGAAAGCTTTCATTAAAAATCCCTGGTCTGTCCCTTTAAAATGTAAATCTTTTTAAAGCCTCTTGCTAGTTTTACAATCCAGGAATGTCTTTCTCAAGAACTTGGAAGCAATTTCTTTCTAATGCAATTATTGAAGGAGATAGACCCCCCAACCCAGTCTCTGTGGAAGGGTAAGAGCCTAACTTTGGTAGGCCTCTTCATGCAACTTGTCAAATTGTCTCTTGCCATGAAGAGCCAATAAAATTTAATTTCTGTTTGAGTAAAGCAAATTAGTAAATGCTCAAGGCTGGCCTGAGTCTCCCTACCCTAGCTCTTAAAAGTTGTTTATGCCATCCCCACCACAGAATTGTGTATCCAGTCTTGGTATGTGCTTTCTCCCCTATTGTTGCAACAGTATCAGAATAAAATCAATTTCTGCTTACTAATCTTGTTCAGTGTGGTTTTTCTTTTCCAATAGATAGCTGATTCCAAATATCAGATTAGATGACAACCCAAAGTAGGTAATTTCCAACCAAGTTGAGTTAATATGAATTTTCCAATACATTTATGCTTTTTTTCTCTTTTCTATACTACTAATCTTGTCTGCTATACTTCTGTGCTCTCTGGTAATCAATTAAAGAGTTTTCAGTATGCTCTCCTGCACTTCCACCCCCATAGTATTTTAACTGCCACTTAAAAAAAGACAAAACTTTTATTAGTTTTTTTTTCATATCATAACTACTGATCTGAGCCTAATGCTTGCTGATGTGTCAGTCTTCACCTGATCCTGCTGCTCAAAATTCAACTACTGTTCTTTAAATTCTTCAGAACGCTGATTTTCTTCTTTATGTTCATTCAAGTACTTCCTTTTTTTCATTATTAATCTAACTTTTAATTTCATTATAAGTAGATTTTGATCCCTTGCCAACAAAATGCTTCTAATGAGATCAGTACAGTCGTTTCATCAAAACTAAGTTTGATAAGAGTGGAAACTAATAGCTAAGTGGCTACCCTGTCTGGGGCAAATACCCGGGTATCGTTGTCTCATGCCGGGAAAATTTAGAACAGATGCACACGACGGGTTTGGAATCAGAGGTGTAATAGGCAAGAAGAGAAAGAAAGAGAAAGGAAAATAGCTCTCTCTTGTGAGAGGGGACTTCCCAGAGGAAAAGGCCAGCCAGCAGCAGATAAGCCAGATTTTATAGTCAGGTTTCAGGAGGTGGTGTCTCTATGTAAATAGAGCTCACAGATTCATTCCATCAGGTATGACGGTTACATAGTGCTTGGGGAAGCCTGGCTGCCCCACCCTAATCTTATGATGTAAATGAGCTTTCCCCATTAGCCAGGGCCATCTTGTCTGCTCCTTACTGTACGCACCGCTGACAAAGAGAAGGGAAGATGGAGCTGCCATCTTGAGCATGATGGGCACAACTACCAGCATCTATGTCTGCAGCTCAATTTCACAGGCTGCTCTTTGTGAGAAAGGAAAATAATTTGGGGCTGCTTTTTGTTTCAGTAAAGGTAAAGGAAAACCTTACCGAGGGACTTCTGTACCCTCACTATCTGCCTAAGTACTTTTTTTCATAATTCCCCTATCAATAGCAGGACTATCCTTTTATGTCACACTCAGCTTGCTACTTTGTAAGTTCTATTTAACTTCACTCAGAAAATCTGTTCTCCTTAAGGTATACAAGGTTGTTTCCCCTGTTGCCACACATGATTTTTATATTTCTGATCCATTCTGTATCCTACAGTACTATTTATTCTACGAACACCAACTTTTCCCTGAAAACCCAACAAACCAGTTTATAATTCTCCAGTGTTGTCAGGTACTATTACATGAGCCCTTGATTTTCTTTTGGCTAGACAAGAAAGCAGGGTATATCAAAAACTTCTTGGTGCCCCTATATGGAACAGTCCGTGAACAGGTCAATTAAAACAAAAACAAACAAATAAAATCACTTGGCAGGGTGCGGTGGCTCACGCCTGTAATCCCAGCACTTTGGGAGGCAGAGGTGGGCAGATTGCTTTGAGCTAAGGAGTTCGAGACCAGCCTGGGTAACACGGCAAAACCCCATCTCTACAAAAAATACAATAATTAGATGGTCGTTGGTGGTTCGTGCCTGTAGTCCCAGCTACTCAGGAGGCTGAGCCTGGAAAATTGCTTGAGCCCAGAGGCAGAAGTTGCAGTGAGCTGAGATTGTGCCACTGCACTCCAGCCTGGGCTACAGAATGAGACCTTTTCTCAAACAATAACAACAGCAGCAATAACTTGACTCTGAAAAAGACCCATCTGAACTATGGAATGTGGTTTGTAGTCAGAGTTTGGTCATCTAGGCCTCTCGCTTCTATTATAAAAACTAATACTCATTTTGTTTCTGGTGAATGCCTGCACTGCAGTTAGATGATAAGTTCTTCCCAGAGTCCTAAGAGTTACTGTGTAGCCATTATCAAATTAGTTTGATAACTTATCCTGAAACAGGGAAGACTAACTTTAGTTCAATTAGATAAAATATTACCTGCACAGCTTTCTGATTAGCAAATTCTCAACAATCCCTTACAGCCTAGCTTTATCAGCCCTTGGCCCAAAGACTTACCAAGACAGGAAAAAGAAAAAAAGAAAAGAAAGGAAAGAAAGATAAAGAAAAAAAAGAAATAACTGAGAGCCGTCAGCTAACAGGTGACCCAATAGCTACCAACAAGGCCGTAGTATTCCCCTGATGAGCACAGTCGACTTCATACAACATCAGCATCTGATGAGAACTCTCTGCAACCATGAAGACAATTTCATAGTCATGACTGAAAAAAGATAAAAACACACTCTATTTAACTACTAAATATTACCAAAATCTCCTCTTTCCAATTTATACAAGTGACTGCTACTTCTTTCATGATAACTCTAGCCTCATCTGCTATTCTTGACCCTTACAGACAAGATTCCATACACAAAATTGTACCAATTTTTTGGTAGCACTCAATCCAGAAAGGACACCCTCTTCCTTCAACTTTCTGCTAAATTAAGTTCTGTAATAACAAGCTTTTTCTAACTCCTTTTAATCAAGGTGCCTCAATGTTTCACATGGTGACATGGCTGCCTCCTTTGCCACAGTAGACTTAATAAACTTAACTCTTTTTTTTTTTTTTAATCATAGGTGTACTTTCTAGTAGTCTTTGCCTTTGAAATTAGCAAGGTACTATTCTAATTCTGGAAGCTGATGTAGAGATGCTATGTCACAATTCCTAGGTTACACAACCAGCTAGGGGTAAAAGCAAAATTTCAAACACAGAGTGTTTGGCCCAAGACTCCATGCTCTCTAATTTATGTTGTCTTCAAATGATGGAATATAAGCAGAAATTATGTCAATTCAGTTCTATTCAAGCTGCCACTGCTTAAAACATGAAGCCAAATAGTTTGACAAATTTTACTCAAAGAGCTGTGCAAAATAGATAATCCAGTAGCTCCTATGTACATTAGTTAAAAAGAGTTTAGCAATTTATCTAAACATTTATGATAATATATCTTTTTCATGAAATTACAACTCATTCTACCACCTGGGGTCTTAACAAAATTGTAAATGTAAAGAAAATCAGTTTTACAAAAATATAAATACGTTTTATCTTTGCAGTCCTGTCCTCTTTTGTTTTTATATGAATATGTTCTGTATGGAAGAATTTATATACAAACATAGCAAATAAAGACAGCAGAAAAAGTAGAAAAAGAAAATGTTTGGCAAAAGTGAATCTGTGTGGTGTCAGGTACATTTTATTTGGCTACATATAGTAATTGCAGGTTCAGAAGAAATCTGCAAAACAACGGACAAGAAATGTTTAATCTTCATTTTTAATATTAATTTCTTATTCTGCTTTATTGCTTTATATTTTATGAATTTTATTTTCTGTAACTTCCCAAGATATAAAATGATTATATCCTGGAATAAATATCTCTCATCCATAGAAAACAAAACAAAAAAAAAGTCATGTGCAATCCTTGGGGTCAAGCAACTGATTAAAATGAAAGATAATTATGAATATGCTATGGAAAGCATATTTCCTTTTAAGTATTTTTTCTTTGAGCAAATTATAGCTCTTTTGCTATATTTTCAAGGCATACTGACAGGGCAATTAGTAATCTGAACAATCAAATCCATTTGGAGATAATGGAGCTTATCAATTCTTGTGTTATAATTGCTTTTCAAAGCCCCTCCCCATTCCTGTCTTTTCCCCCACATCACTTACCCAATACACTTAATCCTGTTTAAATAGCAACATGTCAAACATGTCTGCTAATCAACGGGCTGGCATTCCCATGGAGATTTCTGCAGTTTTAAGCACTGTATTTCACTGCATAAGGATTTTTCCCAAATATTGACTTTTGGTTTTCAAGGTTACTGATGATTTGCTCTAGCACATTAATCATTCTAACCACCTTAACAAAGAAGCTCATTAAAAAGACAAATACATTTATCAAGCAAATCATCAGGCAGATTATATACTTTCCGCCCATAATAGATTATAACTGAATAAATAACTTGGGTATTTTATAATTAAATATGCAGAACAGTTAAGATTTTAATACTCATATCCTTTACTGAAGAATGGGGATGGATGAGGTTTTATAACATATAATTTGTATGATACAACCTAGCCACAATTATGTAGGTTAAAAGTAGGACTACTGCTTTGAGTATACAAACTAGATAATGTTTTGACATGATGATGAGGCCTTAAATACAAAGACATTTGAAGTTCAAAATATTGGAAATTTAACTTAAAATTTCTGTAGAACAACATTTTAGTATCTATTTCTATAATCTAACAAATACATAGAGTCTGCCTTGGAAATAAGGCTTTGGGGTGGAGAGATACAGCTAAGCAGTCATTTGCCCTCAGGCCTCACTGAAGCTAGAGTGATTATTCCTTCTGTGAGCCAAATAATAATTTAAAAGCTTGGGAAGGCCTAAGGGGTCAGCTTTGTCTTAGGTTCCAATCGCATCTCCTGCTATATCTCTCATCAACCTACCTCACACATATCTGAGTTTTAGTTGGAGAAGTTTGCTTTTCCTTCTGAGGGTCTCCAAATTAATGGACCAAAAATAACTTTGAATTGTAGCCTGCAGGCAGAAAGGATCTCCCTTAGCAATTTCAGATTTCATTATTTTTGTTTTTAGTTTCAAGGTATCTTGCTTTCCAGTAGAACCTTACTAAAACATGTATAAAATAGATCGCACACTAAATTATCCTAATATTGCTACTATAAAATCTACCAGTGCTGCTTTACTGAATCCTAAATATAGGCTACAAATAGGCTACAATTTCATTAAAATTTTTGTGATAATTAAAAAGTCTCGCTGACTTCGGTGGCTGGCATCAAAGTAAAAATTGCACCAGTCAAAGTGAAGCAGGCAGGAAAGACTATTCAATGTTATTACAACAGGAAAGAAATATCAGAACTAAGCTGGAGCTCAATTTGGGTAAAACAAGGAGCAGGAGAGTTTTTAAGAGCTGGTAGCTGATCATAGAAGGGAAATGGAAGAGTGTCATAGGCCATCTGTGTTTGCTAATTGGCTTTACTCAAAGGCAAAGTAAATTTTCTTGTATCTCTATAACAGGAGATAGTTTACAACTTGGAATAAGAATCCCACCAAAGAAAGACACCTGCCCTCCCACACAGACTGGGAGATAGAGGCTCTCTCTTCCTTGTGCTTACATTTCAAAGGGATCAGTGTTAGATAGTTAGGTTCCCTCTTCAAACAGCTTATCCAGTTTCCCTGTTCTCTATCCTATAATTCCAAATACCCCTTTGCCTTTGCGTGCTCCAGCTTGTCTGAATATGCCTAGGTATGCCTGAACTTGCTACAACCCCAGTCCACATTCCTTTCCTTATTAGGGGATAGTTTACCTTCCTAGTATCTGCATAAATGACCCCCTTTTTCTCTCTTCTCACCTTCCTTACATGCCTACGTTACCTAAGAAAGTTTAAATGTTAAACCAATAGGGACTAGTTTAGACTGTGCTGTCCAACCCTAGCCAACAGTTGAAAGACACAGAAGCAGAAGCTGCATTAGAGATAATAAAAACCCCTGCTTTCCTTTGTTCTGTGTGCTCTCACCTTTGCTATATATGTGAGACACACCCTTCTGCAGAATTAAATTTGCCTTGCTGAGATGTTCTCTATCTAAGTGCTCTTTTTCTTTGTGACTCTGAGCTCTTATTCCCAACAATTCGGTGACCCATATAGGGAAACCACTCTCCTCCAGGGAGGTGGTCTTCAGTCCTCACTCATGAGGAGACATGTCCTGTTGCCTTGTTGTGGTGGCCTCAGGGGTAAAGTTTTGAGATTCACCCAGTGTGAAGAATAAACCCAGACTCTCAGCAATGCAGGAAGAAAAGGCCTACAAATACCCCGACGACCAGTTAACTGTGCACAGACCAAGGTAAGAAACATTGCAGGAGTCGGCAAACTATTTCCTTGGTGGTCAGGACCAAGGTAAAAAAAACCCCATAGGGGTGGTGAAGTATTCCTTAGTTGGGACATACCAAGGCAAGAAAAGCTTTGGGGGTGGTGAAGTACTCCTTGGTGGTCGGGATATCTTGGAGGTTGAAAGTGTGTGAAAGGCAGAAAATTCCTACTACAAGGGATTGAGCCTCAGTGAGCCTCCAGAGAAGGACAGGCAAGAAATTTCTAGTGCAAGGGATTGAGCCTAACCAGGACCCAACATGGGAAATGTCCCAAGTAAGACAGGAAGTAAAAAAGGATAGAAATAATAGCAATGATACCTATTATCCCCCTAGGTCTTATGTTAAAATATTGGAAAGATAATGAAAGGACTAGACATAAGAAAAAAACAGCAAATAATAAAATATTGTTGTTTCATTTGGACTCGAGAACCAATCCTCAAACCCTAAGTTTTCTGGCCAAAGTTGAGGTCAAATGAGGCTTGAATTTGTCAGCTTTTAGTTCGATTTGTGAATAGCAAAAGTCTAGTCTCCCAAGAGGAGGTAGGCTATGCTCTCTGTTGAAAGTAGAGGCTGGTCCTCCTTTACCCCCTAAAGACTGAAGGAAGTAAGCCAAAAGCCAACTCCTCTAAGCCACCTAACACTCCTGACCCTCACCTCTCTCCCGCTTAGGCCCAGGCAGTCTGCCCAAGCTGCAGGGCCTGCCAGAACTGCATGAAGACTGTGAAGGGAACCACCCCTCTGCTAGGAAACTCCCAGCCCAAAGGAGGGCATCCACAGTTTCCAGTGTTACTCAGGTAGAAGTGTATCAAAACACTTACAAAGGTGGCTCTGGTATGCAGATGGCAGAGGACAGCAATATTGTAAAGACACAACAGACACAGCCTGGCATCCAGAGAGCGAGGGACAAAGCCTGGTCTGGTGGCAAATGGAAAGAAACTTTAGTGTAGAAAAGGCTCTGTGTGTTTACTGGTGGAGAGACTGTTTTTTTTAATAAATGTGTACAGTTTTGTTTCCGTATAATGAAAGCATCATTAGGTTACTTTATATCAGCTGTAACATTTTCATTGTTTTAAGTTGTCTTTTTTTTTTAATAGTAGCTAAAGATGTACAGATTACTGTTAAATTGCAGTTTTTTAAAAATATATTTTCTTGAATTATTTAGAACATGCAAGTCTAGTATTTTTAGTCAAACAAAATATTTATGGAATGTTTTCTCTTCTATTCATGACGGCTTTCTAATACCAATGGTAATATTTACAATATTCACCAAATCTTAGAATTTTGCAAATACTGGAATTCTACCACTGTTTCTTTGATAAGCTTTGCAGGCAAAATTTGAAATTTTAACATTGGCACTCAAAATCTACATGGAATGTATTGAGGGGTGACAACATGTTGGCAGCTCTCGCTCTCGGCACCTCCTTGGTCTCAGCGTCCACTCTGGCAGTGCTTGAGGAGCCCTTCAGCCCACCACTGCACTGTGGGAGCCCCTCTCTGGGCTGGCTGAGGCCAGAGCCAGTTTCCTCTGCTTGAGGGGAGTTGTGCGGTGAGAGGCGCAGGCAGGAACTGGGGCTGCGCGCTGTGCTCACAGACCAGCGCAAGTTCCAGGTGGACGCAGGCTCTGGGGACCCCACACTTGGAGCAGCTGGCCGACACTGCCGGCCCCAGGCAGTGAGGACCAGCAGCTTCGGAGGTTGCGCCGGGTCCCTCAGCACTGCCGGCCCACCTGCGCTATGCTTGAATTCTCGCTGAGCCTCAGCCCCCTCCCGACGGGGCAGGGCTCGGGACCTGCAGCCCTCCATGTCTGAGCCACTACCCCAGCTCCCCCCACCATGGTAGGCTACCATGCCTCCTGAGCCTCCCCGACAGGTGCCGCCCCCTGCTCTATGGCGCCTGTTCCTTCCCTTTGACGGCCCAAGGGCTGAGGAGTGCAGGCGCAGCGCAGGACTGGTGGGCAGCATTTGATTTTTTTTTTTTTACTTTAATGCTTTTTCAAATTGGCAGGTCTTTAAAGTATTTTTCTCCGTGATTAAAAATGTGTGTGTATGTGTTTTTATATATATGTATATAAATATATATATTTTTTAAAAAACACATTAACTTTACTAAGTAAAACCAAGCCATACTCTTTTTGAGCCAATTAAGAAAATTACCATTTTTTTAAAGTGTAGCATTTCAGGGTAAAGACCCATGAAATGACTTAGTGGATTCTAGACTACTGAGAGAAAACCATCTCAAAGATTTTGTTAAAAGTTTTAGTGTTGTCTGAAAAGCAAGAAAAAAAATGAATGCTAGTGAGTTAAAAGAAGAAGAGAGGAAAAGTTTTGTCTTCAAGTAAAATGTCTGATTGTGTCAGACATTTCACAAGTGTAAAAGGAAATAGGAGAAACTCAAAAAGTATATGTAAGAAGAGTGACAAGATAAACTGGGAGAGGGAGAAGGGAGAAAGTGAGAAGGGAAATTAGAGAGAGAAAGAGGAAGGGGCTCAGTGTGAGGGAGAGAGGAAACAGGGTTTGACAGAGAGAAAGAGAGAGAGTGCAAATGAGATAGAGACTCAAGGAAGAAACGCTGAGAGTCTGGAAATGAAAGATTTGGACAGAAACAGAAAGATTAGAGAGAGAGATACAGGGAGAAAATGAGTGAGAGAGCGACTGGAAGAGATAAGAGATCAGAAAGGGATACGGAAGGTGAGACTAGAGAGAGAGAGTGTGTAGAAGGAAGAGAGAGAGGCCGGGCGCGGTGGCTCAAGCCTGTAATCCCAGCACTTTGGGAGGCCGAGACGGGCGGATCACGAGGTCAGGAGATCGAGACCATCCTGGCTAACATGGTGAAACCCCGTCTCTATTAAGAAATACAAAAAACTAGCCGGGCGAGGTGGCGGGCGCCTGTAGTCCCAGCTACTCGGGAGGCTGAGGCCGGAGAATGGCGTAAACCCAGGAGGCGGAGCTTGCAGTGAGCTGAGATCCGGCCACTGCACTCCAGCCTGGGTGACAGAGCGAGACTCCGTCTCAAAAAAAAAAAAAAAAAAAAAAAAAAGAAGGAAGAGAGAGGAAGAGACAGGAGACAAAGAGATGAAAAGTCTGAGTGAGCAGGTAAGGAGAGAGATTGAGAACTATTGGAGACAGCAGCTAGGAGACAAAGGAGGCGGGGGCTGCCTGAGTGCCGCAGCACCCACACCATCCTCTTGCCTCCTGTCACTGGGACCCCAGAGCTGGCCCTTGATGGAGGAGAGCCAACCTCACAGCAGCCTGAGCCTGGCCAGCAGCACCTCCACCATCTCCCCACTCAGCAGCCTAAGTCCCAAGCTATATGTAATGCAGTTCTCAGAGTCTATGGATGTATAAAAATTTATATTATGGCAAAACAAGTTAGAGATAGTTGCCTAATATGTAAACAAAACAAAAGAAGGCCAGGCATGGTGGCTCACGCCTGTAATACCAGCACTTTGGGAGGCTGAGGCAGGCGGATCACAAGGTCAGGAGATCGAAACAGTCCTGGCTAACAAGGTAAAACCCGGTCTCTACTAAAAAATACAAAAAAATTAGCGGGGCATGGTGGTGGGCGCCTGTAGTCCCAGCTACTCGGGAGGCTGAGGCCGGAGAGTGGCTTGAACCCCGGAGGCAGAGCTTGCATTGAGCCAAGATAGCGCCACTGCACTCCAGCTCTAAGAAGCTCACCCCATGGAGGAAGGGACCCAGGATTAAGGCCATTCCAAAGTGTCCTTCCTCAGAAGGAAGCCTAGCCTTGGCTAAAACCTTACCTCCCTAAAACCTTACCTTCATTTTACTAAAGGAACTGCTTCCCCTGATTGCCAGTCTCACCAATGCAATCCCATCCTCATTTTCATTACTATCCCTACCTCCACTGACTCTAGGCCTGCCCTCAGCCACCTCTATGGTATAGGGGACTATGTTAACAGAGACATCATATAGGCATTTTTGAGATACACTTTTTTTCCTGCCCGCCCTTCTCCATCCCCAATAGTTTCAGCTTTGAACCATACACCTGTTATTCCTGTACCTACAGATAAAACCAAGGTGTTCATTATAGAAGTAAAAGATCTAAAACAAACACTAGCAGTTGAGACAGGATACTGAGATAGAAATACCTGACTGGACTGGATTAAATATTCTGTCCACACCCTAAGCAAAAGTTACTGTTACACTTATGCACATGGTAGACCAGAGGCCCAGATTGTCCCCTTTCCACTTGGATAGCCTCCCTGCCAACTGGGCAGGAGCTGTATGGTAGCTCTTTTTCAAGACCCCACAGTCTGGGAAGACAAATTGTGCCAAGCTCTTTCTCTGCTGTTCCCGAAAGTTCAACACCCTGCAGGTCAGGCCCCAAGGGCCATCCAGCCTCCACCTTCCAATGCGAAGTTTATCTCCTGTCTCTCACAACAGGGGGAAACCTTAGCGTTCCTTGGAGAGTTAGAGGGATGGAAAGAGCTTAGGCCCTTCCAAGAGCTTACCCATCAGTCTGCCCTTAGCCATCTCTGAGTGGATGTATGGTGGTATTGTGGTAGACCCCTGTGGACACTCTGCCAAGTATCTGGAGCAGAACTTGTGCTCTATTTCAATTGGCTATCCCTTTCACCCTGGCATTTCATCAACTAGAAAAAGTAAAAGCAAAGTGCTGTAAACTGAAAGAGACCCTTCATGAGTCTTTTGATCCTCAAGTTTACATAGATGCCATCAGGTTTCCACGAAGAGTGCCAAATGAATTTAGTGCTTGAAACCAAATAGCTGCGGGGTTTCAATCCACATTGTTCTGGTGGGCAAGTATTAATAAAAATGTAGACTGGATAAATTACGTTTACTATAACCAGCAATCATTTATTGACTATACCAGAGATGCCATTAAAGGAATAGCTGAACAATTAGGGCCCACCAGTCCAATGGCCTGGGAAAACAGAATGGCATCAGACATTATAGTAGCAGAGAAAGGTGGAGTTTGTGTCACGATCAGATCCCAGTGTTGTACTTTCATCCCTAACAACACAGTCCCTCATGGGACAATTACAAAGTCTTTGCAGGGCCTTACCTCTCTATCAGATGAACTGGCTAAAAACTCTGGAATAGATGACCCTTTTAGAAGCCTCATGGAAAAGTGGTTCAGTGGGTGGAAAAAGCTAATGACTTCAATAGTCACCTCCCTGGCAATTGTTATAAATGTACTAATTCTCGTTGGATGTTGCCTCATACCCTGTGCTCGATGGTTAATACAAAGACTTATTGAAACAACTCTCACCAAAACCTTCCTCAATTCTCCCCTGCCTTATTCAGATAAGCTCTTTCTTTTAGAAGATCAGGCAGAACAAAGTCAAGACATGTTAAAAAGGTTTGAAGATAAAAAAATTATAAATATCAAAAGGGAGGAAATTGTTAGATACAGTTAGGTTTCCTCTTCAAACAGCTTATCCAGTTTCCCCGTTCTCTATCCTATAATTCCAAATACCCCTTTGTCTTTGCTGTGCCCCAACTTGTCTGAATAAACCTAGGCATGCCTGAACTTGCTACAACCCCAGCCCACAATCCTTTCCTTATTACGGAATAGGTTACCTTCCTAGTCCCCCATAAATGACCCCCTTTCTCTCTTCTCACCTCCCTTACATGCCTACCTTATCTAAGAAAGTTTAGGAAAGTTCAAATGTTAAGCCAATCGGGACTAGTTTAGACTGTGTGGTCCAACCCTAGCCAATAGGGGAAAGACACAGAAGCAGAAACTGCATTAGAGATAATAAAATCCCCTGCTTTCTTTGTTCTGTGTGCTCTCGCCATGCTCCATACATGAGATGCACCCTTCTGCAGAGATAAATTTGCCTTGCAGAGATGTTGTCTGTCTAAGTGCTCATTTTCTTTGCGACTCCAAACTCTTATTCCCAACAATGAGCCTGGAGTCTGTGACTGTAGTCCCAATTGCTCTGGAGGCTGAGGCCAGAGGATCACTCGAGCCCAGGAGCTGGAAGCTGCAGTGAGCTGTGATTGCCCCACTGTGCTCCAGCCTGGGTGACACCCCAAGACCTTGTATCCAAAAGTAAATGAATGAATGGATGAATCAATCAATCAATCATTTTTTAAAAGTTAGAAATAAAAGGGATGTCCATCAGGTCCTTGAGAAGGACATTCCTGGATTGTAACATTGGCAGGAGACTTTCTAAACAATTTACATCTCGAAGGGAAAGAATTTATAAGGGTTCTAAAGTTAATGCTCTAGGAAATAGGGAGGCCAGTGGCCTAGAGTCAGAAAAAGGCCTCTTTAAAGATTAGTTGATCTGATTGGAATATTAAGGCTATCTTGGTTCCTGATTAAGTAGCTATTCACTGCCTCTGCCCTACTTCCCAACTTGGCTCACATTTTAGGGTCTGTTTCTTATAAAAATACAATAGGTCAAATTTAATTTTAGAATTTTTTTTTTCTTTTCAATTAAGATAACTCAATCCAAATTGGTTTAGTAATGAATTAATTGGTGGATTTAAAGACTTGGACAGTGAAAACTTCCAAAGATAGGCTAATTTTCAGGCTTAGTGTATCTGGTGTCTTTGTATTTGCTCCATTCTCTGACTGATCTCTCCCATGGTAGGAAGAGTGTTCTAAAAGCAACAAGCTTATGTCTTCATTCAGACAGAGAAGAGGGTATGGTGGGTGGGAGCTTTTTAAAATTTCAGATAAACATTTTGAGCTTTATACTGATTGGACCACCCTTGAATTAGAATATGGCACCTGTGCTCACCATATACTTGATCATTTCTGACCCAGTAACTGCAGTAATGAAGACACAATTTTCATGAAGCTAAGGGACTCTCTGGAGTGAAGGGTAAACTTAATCCATGTACACCTCTTGATTATTACAAAATGGGGAAGAGGAGAATCAATTCTTGAGATGCACATGGGGTAGGGAAAAAAGATGAGGATATGGTATCTTCTACTACTACTAGGATATAATTGTCAAGTATTCTTGTTAAGCCTTAACCAGTGCTACAGTACTACAATCCACTAATAAACAGGATTTTGCCACATGACAACATATGACCACCTTAAATGCAGTTTTACTCAAACTGAAATTATTCTCTCTTACTCATTCCTCTTTCTAACTGCTCCACTTTTCTGTAGGTTTAATCTGGGGTATACTTTAAATCTAAAATCTATCAATTTGTGTGATTGAGAGTAAGTTGCTAAACTTACATTCTCTTGTTCCTTTTATAAAATAGAAATTAAAATATCTCTTTGGCAGAGTATCATGAGAATGAAAAGAATCAACATTTCAATGTGCCTAATCCTCTGCCTGGCTAATAGAAGAAATTTATTTAAAGTCACTTACCTTCCTTTCCTTTCCCTTGTCAACCATAACAGGTTAATCCCATGTGTCTGGATTTTCAGATACTTCAGCATCTCAATTAACATATTCACTTAGTTAATTCAACAGAATTTCTTGCCTGACCTTCAGTGTATGCCATGTGCTTTCTTAAGCCTTTGTTCAGTCTGCCTTCAGTACATGGGAAGCCCTCTGTCCATCTCCATCCCACATTTCTGGCCTTGGTTTAATCTTGTAAAAAGAAAAAAATAAGAATACCTATTTCATGGGTTGTTGTCAAAATTAAAGGAGACTCTCTGGAACTTAGACGGCTACTAATATATGGAAAGTGCTGTAATCATCGTTACTGTACCAGATATTTTATACCGTGGACTCTAGTGAGACAAGCCAGATGGGAGGGGATCCCTGTAAAAACTCAAAACGGCCAGCGCACTTGGGTGGAGCCTCAGGAAGTTTGTGCTCTTTGCAACAAGAAGGAGACTGGCTCCTCCTCTTCCTGGGTGTAACCTGGGATTCAAAAAGCCAGGTGGGAAGCCCTCTAGTAGGGACTCTGGACTTGTCCATGTTTTCCCCTTTTCTTCTCTTTTCACTCACTAAAACCCTGTTTTACTAACCGTTCAAATTGTTTGGCAGCCTGAATTTTCATGGCCATGGGACAAAGAACCCCATCTTTAGCTGAACAATGGAAAAGTTCTGCAACATTTTTGACCCACAACTTGGGGGCTCAAGTGGAGAAGTGGTGAGTGAAATGGGGACTCAAAACTTCTCACTGTTGCTTCTAAGCCTTTTATCTTTGGATTTCACAGGGTGGAGGAAACCGTGCTCCCACGCTCATAGCTCACGGGTGTTTCCATGACCTTTTCCTTTTTTTTCAGGATGGATCATCAGCTCCCTGCCACTCTCCCCTCCTTGCCAGGGCTGGGACACATGGGTCAAGGTGCAGCAGAAGGCTGGCTGGCGTTTTCCACCATGTGCCCATGCAGTCTCCTCCTCCCGGAGTCAGGAAGCCCAGCTCCAACCCACAGCAATTAAACTTATCTCCCTGGTGAAGGAAACACTTGCATAAGAATAAGAGGTTCTTCCCCAGGCATTTTAAAACCTTTTTTTCTTTCCTCTTCTCTACAGTATCAGCAGTTAAGTTTAAGCAAGTTTTTTTCTTTCTAGAAGACATTTTACTAGGCGAGAAATGATAAGAATCTCTGTGTATATTCTCTGTAAAGCTTTAATTGTGAAAAATGACTTGTAGGGCTAGTCTTGGGCTGTGGTCAATCTGCTATGCTTCCTGTGTCTGTATGGTTTGTGCTGTAAGCCTCCATCTTGTTTTACACATCCTGGGGCATGGCCCATAACTGTTTGGCAGGACTTTGTTTAGCAATCCTGCCTTAGGGGATGAGCCCTCTCTGGCCAATATCTGCATGTTTTTCTACGCCTGTCTCTTAAAGGGCCCCACCCAGTGACTGGATTTTGTTCTGCCTCTCTGTGTGTGTACTGTGTGTGATATCTGTAGAAAGAGCTCTAATTAATTTGGCCTAAAGAAAGACAAGCACTTGTATCAAGTATTTTTTTAAGAGAAGTTAAAAGCTGTGGTACCTTTCAATTCACATGACTTTAATCTTTGAGAAATAAAAACAGCCCTAAAGACTATTGGTAAAATGCAGGGGAGATGCAAGGTTTTCTAAGTGTTTTGAGGTTCAAAACTGCTTTTTGGGTTTTGAGAACTATTACTTGAAGGTTTCACAATTGGTAAGGCCTGGGGACATATGGAACTAACCTCGCTCTTAATTATGCTGGGAGTCAAACCTTGGCTCCACCTAGCACACAATTAAACAACTTACCAAGTCTTTACCTTAAAAGTTAAAAATTGCTAGGAGTTACTATTCCAACATATAATTGAGACAACAGGAAATAGATTTACATGCAAGGTGTGTAAAAACAGTAAAATGTTTTTTTTTTTTTTTTGTAAAATATTATAAGAAGGTATGGAAATGTATACTTTTGCCTAGGGTTAAAGGATTGTTTAAATTAGGAAAAAGCTGAAGTTTCAAACAAGTGGTGAGATAATTGTGGAAATAATCTTGCAGAAGAGGTTGAACATATTAACTAAATTCAAAAGGGTTATAAGGTTATAAAAGGTTTTTGCTTCTTTGAAATTTCTGAGTCATCCTTTTGGCAAAATAAATAACTTAGTGGCAATTTGGAACATTATTTCATAATATCAAGTGTTTTGATATTTGATATCTTGAACATGTTTGACAGCCTCCCCAAAATCAACCTTCAGTTTCAAAACTGTCTTCCCTGGCACCTGGCTTTTGGAATACTTCAGAGGGCCCCTGAAGTGTCCATAAAAGAGAGGTAAACAGGGTTATTTGACATGTTTAGATACATGGATTGCCAAAATGATGTTCAATCTTCTTTAGGTTATATCTTGGTAAATAATGCTAATATATGTTCCAAAATTATATGGGCTTTCTAAAATTCTAATGTCTAAGTATATGCTGCCAATGTTGGAACCGAACTGTCGATTCCTTCCTGGGCAGGGGTCGCCGCGAAGGATCACCGACACGAGATTCACAGCAGAGAGTTATTTATTACTAGCGCGCTAGGGTCCCAAGCTCTAAGTTGGCCCTGGGACCCTGACTGCTTGTTACAGGCTGTTTATATAGGCAAACACAAGTTCAAACACAGCTTAGGGCGCGAAATTCAAACAAAGCTTTAGGCGCGTGGTAATTGGGTCTGTCTATGGCCTGAGCAAGGTGTCTTGTTCTAATTGGTTAGAGCAGGACCTTATGAGGTTTTTTCCTGGAGTTGTTGATTCCGGGAACTTCGAGGCAGGGTGGGACCCCCGGAATTGGCAGGGTGGGACCCCATGAGGTTGTTTCCCGGAATTGGCAGGGTGGGACCCTATCAGGGTGGGACCCTATTGAGGCAGGGTGGGACCCTATCCAGAGCCACCTGGTGTTAATTTTTTTAAGTTCTTTTTTTATGAGGCCTAGTTTCTAAGTTTTATGCGATCATAATTTCACCTAGTTTCACCAATCATAATTAAGGTTGTTATGTTAAGTTATTTTAAACCATGGAGGTAACCAAACTTCTTTGTCCATCGTGTTTCTAACAGTAACTACCTTGGACATTTTTCTATTCACAGAAAATTGTCTTATTTCAATCCTTTTCAAAAGATGGTTATAATAAGCTATATGACTTTAACAGACACTCCCAAATATAGGCCTCTGGTAACTTTGGAGACTGTAACACTGGAATAAAAAAAAATGTACAGGACTCATAAAGAGCTGAAATGCTCAAGAATATGAAGCAAAACAAGAGTTAACTAAATGGACAGAAGTCAGAAAGCTGAAGCAACCTTTTTGACTTTTGCTTGGAATATTGCTGATCTTGTTTTGTTTTTCAGGGTCAAAGAAACTTATTTTGAACTGTTTACAGGAACGATAAACTAAAAGTGTTTTAAGCATTTTTGCTTTTTGAATTACTTTATTATTAACTTATCTACAAAATTCTCTGAGAATATTTTAACATTATAGAGAAGCACTGTAAAACCTTGATAAATTATCCTTAAATATTTACCTAAATTAGATGGGAGCAGATAAGAAATATCTCTTCCATCAACTTTCAGATATAACCAAATAAATGAACATATCCAGAATAAAAAAAAAAAAATCTAGAAATCATTTCACCTGGTTTATGGGAGTAAGGAAATTCAATAAAATCACATTATTCTTGTTAGAAATTGTCTTAGTCTATTTTGTGTTGCTTATAACAGGATAACACAGACTGGGTAGCTGATAATGAACAAAAATTTATTTGGCTCATGGTTCTGGCAGCTAGGAAGTCCAAGAGCATGGCACTGGCATCTGCTGAGGCACATTGTGCAGTGTCATCCCATGGCGGAAAGTGGAAAGGCAAGAGAGTACAGGAGAGAGAGAGAGGGGGGCCTGAACTCACTTTTATGACAACCTGCTCTCATGGTAATTAACTCACTGCTGCAATAACAATATTAATCCATTCATGAAAGTGGAGCCCTCATGGCCTGATCACCTCTTAGTTCCATCTCCTAATACCTTCCCAATGGCAATTAAATTTCAACATGAGTTTTGGAGGGGACATTGAAACCATAGTAGAAATAAGCACTTACTGTTCAGTTAGTTGATAGTCACAGAGGACCACTTCACATAATAGTGGCCCTCTTTCTCATTCTGTTTTGAACAATTTGAAAAATAAAAAACAATAGAAAGAAAATCAGTACATTATTGTTAGTACTCCAGATCGGAGGACATAATTTAAAACAATATTAGCTAATTGGTTGAGCCCCTTATTATATCTCAATATTAGTCTTATTTAACTAACTTCTTGCTGAAACTAAGTAGTACTTAACTCTGAAGGAGGACCAGGATACACATGTGAGATGTAATTCTCAGATGTCACTAACATATACACGCACATAAACAGTTTTATTCTTAATAAAGATCTTCTCATTTGCCTTAACTTAAAAGGGACATTGCCACAGATTATCTTAATTATTATTTTCTTTATTTTAAATTTTATTATTCATGTTGATTTTCAATTGATTACATCAATTTCCATTGTTTATTTTTATAGTTTCTATTTATTACAATTTTATTCATTTTTTCCATTAGTTCTAGTGATATAAAATTTCCTTTAAAAAAAAAATAGACGATGTCTCACTATGTTATTCAGGCTGGTTTCGAATTCCTGGGCTGAAGCAATCCTCCTGCCTCAGCCTCCCAAAGTGCTGGGATTACAGATGTGAGCCACAAGGCCCAGCCCCTTTCTTTAAAATTAAAGAACCAGTTAATTTGCAGATTTTATTATATTAATTCTGTTACAGGCTGTATATAGGCACAGAAAAATTGTGAAGTCTGGACCTGGAAAACTAAAACATTGAAAATTTTGGTCTAGAGGACAACAGTGATCCATACTTCAATGTGGTGTCATACTATCCCCCTATAAATATCAACTAAGAGAGTCAAAGCCAAGTACGTGGTAGCTGTAACTATGATCACTGTTCAATGAAAGCACTTTTTACTAGTGAGTACACGAAAGCTGAACAAGCAGGCATAGATTTTGAAGGTATTGGATATGTAGTACAGCCACCTCTGCTCTCGGATTCTTCGTTTTGTTCTGCAGTTTGCTGTGAAAGTGCTTTAAAATTGATGAGCCTTCTTGGGAAAGGTCCACTGTCAGGTTGTGGCAGATGTTACA
The DNA here is from genome assembly GCF_037993035.2 of Macaca fascicularis. NCBI lineage: Eukaryota > Metazoa > Chordata > Mammalia > Primates > Cercopithecidae > Macaca > Macaca fascicularis. Next base: position 45,136,595 of record NC_088375.1, read on the forward strand.
GCAGCTGCTCCCATGTTTTAAAGTGCCTTTGATGTGATCCAGCCAATGCGATGGAAAGCAGCCTTCAAAGTGGAAAGAGTAGCAGCTGTGGCTGCAGCAGACCTTCCATGGATGGAGCCTGTTGAGGAGTCTAAATGGTTCCAAAAGATCGTGAAGCTGGGCTGATGGACATTCAATCACCATACCCACTCCATTGTTGTGCCAAGTAGGGAGAATAGAGAGAGAAGCAGTTGTGCCAGCTGCTACTATTGGGGTTTTGATGATTTCATTCTGTAATGAATATTCTTAGTACTTTCTCTCTCCAAAATCTCGTCAGCTTATTGTACCCACTCCCCCATAGGCAAAATTCTTAAATCAATATCCATTCACTTGACTAATATTTATTGAGCTTCTGATGTGGCAGGCACCATGAGGCCCTAGGGATTCAATAATATATAAGAGAACATTTTTCCTTTCAAGAGTTTAAAACTAATAGGGAAAATAATATATAAGCAAAAAGGCCACGTGCCATAGGGTTATGATATTGGCAAACAGTGGTAGTTCCTAAGGGAGATTGTGAATATAGATGACATATAGGAGGAATACCAGAAAGCTATATAAAGATATCTGCTGAGAACAATCAGACTTTAATCTAAAAACAATGGGAAACAACTAAAGCCTTAACACATAGGAGGGAAATATTTTTTGTTCTGAAAAAAAGAAAAAGACATTGATTGGAAGCAGGCCACCCCACCCACCCAAGAGAAAACTCTTCCCTGTATGTGCAGTGTTAACATATACTTTATTTAAAACGTATTTTAAAAGCTGATCCTAAGCACAAGGAGGTTTAAGCAGCACTGAGACCAGCAGGGCCCTTGATGAAGATGATGGTGAGAAAATAATAATTTCTGCTCACAGCTGGCAGCTTGGAGCTCTGCAGCTCCCAGTAGCTACTGGTCATCATGCTGAAACAGATGGCCTCACTTGGCCCAACTAGCCACTCAGGGATATCCTTTGATTTCATTCCTTAATCTGTAGTGTGTCAGTGATTGAGAAGAAAGATCACAGCTTACTGCTGTTGTTATGAGATAGGATGTAAGAGTGACATCATTCTAGCCTTAAGACCTAGCTCAAATCTGGAAAAGACTGAATGTCAATGATGTCATCCTCCATCCCTAGTTCTACTCACTCATCCCTTCTCCTACTCACCTCTTCCTCACAAATCTTCCTACAACAATCATCTAGAGTCAGGGCCTGTTTCATGGGCTTATGAGCCACATAGTCCCACAGGGATCCATGCCTGGAAGTATGTCCCATGCTTTGGGTTTGACGCTACCTTGAAATTGATAATAACTTTATCTTTTTTTTTTTTTTTTTTTTAAAGTCAGAGTCTTGTTCTGTCACCCAGGCAGTGGTGCGATCTCGGCTCACCACCACCTCCACCTCCTGGGTTCAGGCCATTCTCCTGCCTTAGCTTCCCAAGTAGCTGTGACTATAGGCACCCACCACTACGACTGGCCAATTTTTTTTTTTTTTTTTGTATTTTTAGTAGAGATGGGGTTTCACCATGTTAGCCAGGATGGTCTTGATCTCCTGACCTCGTTATCCACCCTCCTTGGCCTCCCAAAATGCTGGGGTTACAAGCATGAGTCACCGTGCCTGGCCTGTAACTTTATCTTTGAATTTTTGTTTTGTAAGTGAGGTCAGATGGGACAACTGAACATGCACTCAGCTTAAGTATGGCTGTCCCCTACACATTGCCGTGCCCGCTTCCTTGACCCTGTCCAGTGACCCTAGTCACCAAGCATCCTCTTTAGAGTCCTGGGCCTGAGTGCAGGGAGGTCAAGGTCAGGCATGCACACTCCAGGCACCAAGTCGCTGCGCCAAACTCTTGGCAATTGGTAGGATCTGCTCAAGGCCTGTGAGTATTTCTGTGCCTGAAGGAGTAAAGGATTAAACAACAATATACCATAACAAGTCAAGAGATAAATCACAGAGAAGAAGGAAAAAAGCCTTTTCTGCTTCTCGAACATGGGGCTTGGCATCTTTATTTTGCTCTGCTACCCACAAATTATGTAAATGAGATGGTCCTACTGAGAGGGAAGCAGCAAGTAGTCTTCTGGAATGGGCCAGAACATCTTAAGTTTGACAGAATCCCTGCCTTTCTCCATCGTTCCTGCACACTGAGATGGGAATGTTGGCTTGATTGCTTTCATTCTTTTTGCTTTGCCTCACATTTTGAAATTTTACTGTTTGATTTTAGGAGCTTTTGTTTACAGTACAGGCCTGCCAGGAATGCTTCCTGAAAGAGCTACAGTTTGAGGGAAATGATAAATACCAACTGAAAGGTAGGATTTTGTAGGGAAATGAAGCGGAGAGAAAGCACAGGGTGAGGCTCTGAGTCGTGACCGAGAAGCTGTGTAATAGACAACGACTCTTCTAAAATACAAGTTCTACATTTAGGTGTACATAGTGATTATGATCTTATTTTATCCACCTAGTTCCTCTTAGATTTATTGCATCTGTGTTGCTGTTTTGCATTGTATGACCAAATAATATGTTATTGCACAGCAACTAACACACTGAATTCAAATAAACTATTTTTGAAATACAATTTACAAATTCTCATTAACGTTTAAAAAGCTAGAAGTTTTAAGTCATAGTTTGTGTTTATAATTTATCTGCAGAAATATTTTAAATACAAAATTAAAGAGATTGTTCACAAGGGGAAGACACAATTGGCAATAAAACTATAAGTAAGGATTAATAGCAATTTTTACAAGCAAGCCAGTTGTCAGAATAACAAAGAATTCTTTAAAGTGTTTTATCAGTTGGTTGATTTTGTTGGCAGGAAATCACTACTGAGGAAATGTAATGAAGTGTCCTCAGATGTGAAATTCAGAAATAAGAGTGGGTTCTACCCTGTAAACAGAATCAGTTGAATCATTAAAAAGATTGCACTGATGGAGTCTAGACATATTGATAAGCTATAAAAAAGTTTAATTTGAAAATGGTGTGTTATAAAAGTGAAGCCAGATCAACAACTCTTAAAAGGATGGTTTAAATTATACTGGTTTTTCATGAGAGGTAAAATAGACCTTACGTCTTAAATTAAGTGAATCAAAACATTTATATTTCATCAAAATTCAGTAAGTTCCTTTTGACTTTGAAACAATTACATTTAAGATTAATTTGCTTGGAATATATACAGATGATTGTTTCAGACCTTTTGCACACAAATGCCATATTTACATCTTATAAATAATAAACTTTAGCAAATTTAACTCTGTGGCCATAAAAATAAACAACTTCAAGTTTCTTTATTTTGTTGTCAGTCCCTTAAGGAAAGAGTGCTGTAAGCAGCTCCTTCTGGCTCCCAGAAGGGTTCAAGGGTGTCCTGAACACAGGGAAAGGCTTTAATAAAGTCACAAAATTGTACATTGGCCTCAGTGCAGGTGTGCTTTGCTCCTGGGAGCAGCACAGATGGAAAACAGCAGAATAAGCACACTGTATATACTTCTAGATTGAAATCTCCAGTGAACACATTGCCAAGGTGAATCTCAGGGTCAGCTTCTGTGGCCAATCTCAGAAGGATATATTCTCTCCCTTCTGTATTACATTACTGTCTCTCTTAGCTGTCTTGTAACTGGTAAGTATTGTAAATGGTAAGTATTGCCCAAATCATGATAAAAATAAAATTTTGTAATTTATAATTATTCTGTTTTTTGAAATTATTAGCAAGTGCCTACTAGATGCCAGGCATTGAAAAGTGTTGGGGCTTCCAGAAAGACACTGTCATTCCCCCTGGACAGAAACATGGGGATGGCACACATTAAGTAAGAAGCTCCAAGTATGCAGTGAAAAGCAGAAGTGATCAGAAAACATTGGGAAAGAATCCCCGACCTTGTATACACCAGAGCAGATATTTCAACAGAAAAAAAAGTAAAGCCAGTATGACTGATAATAATAATGTAAAATTCCAAATTTGCTAAAAGACACTTTAACAAAGCAATTTACCCTTAGCTTATAAGAAAAAAGAGTATTAGGTCATAAAGAAATTGTACAAATATACAAGAGATATACAAAAATACAAGATAGGTAAATTTTTATGTTTTAGTGAATATAAAGCAGAGTTGTAGTTTAAACTACATCTATTGTTTTAAGATCCAATTCAGGCTAATTTCACACTTTCTTGTTGAGTGCCTACCATGTTTCATAAACTGTACTTGGCACTGAAGAGAATAATGAATAAGGAAGGAAGCACACAGATGACTAGAGCACAATGATAAGATGCCCAGGAAGGTTGGGTGCTAAGATAAAGAAGAGATGATTTTGATCTCTGAGTGCTCAGAGATGTTCTTCACAATTTCACTTATTTAAATTACATTAATTTATAAAAAACATAATGGTGCTTCCCCCTCCAAGACTAGTTATGTTGGTTTATAAAAGATAATTTATAAATCTCATTTACTTTTCTAACAACGTTGTAAACTGTGCTAAGTAACTCTATTTTCTCAATGAAGAGATTAATTTTATAAGGTGAATCAATTGTCTTAATTTCAACAATATCGCAAATGAAAGCAGATCATGATTCACCCCCTCCCAAAGCATTAATCAAATGCCCAAATGACCTTAACTGGTTTACTACAACAACCAGCATGATTACAAATAAAAGTTAATTCTGTTTTTAATTTTATTTTATAACTAGATCTTATTTTATTAAAATTAGCTCTAGGCTTTTTTCCTACTAGTAAAGAATAAACTACAAATCACATTTTCCATTTGGAATAGTTCTTATCCCTTAGGAAAAAATCAATACATCAAAATTAAATTTCAAAACTGCATTAACAGCATCTTTGAGGTCAGGTATTCTAATAGGCTCTGAGTGGAAATTATAGAGTCACTATTTGTGGACAATATAATTATTTATACTACATTTTACTTTATAAAACACAACACAAAAGAAATTAAATCTGGTGTAAGGATTCAGTTAAAAAATACACATATGTTTATATCATCTTAGTACTACTAAACTTAATGATTTCACACTAGCATTAGTTTTAATTCATGGAATCTGCATTAAAATATGAATATTTAGACTGGGCGTGGTGGCTCACGCCTGTAATCCCAGCACTTTGGAAGGCAAGGAGAGTGGATCACGTGAAGTCAGGAGTTCAAGAGCAGCCTGGCCAACATGGTGAAACCCCCAATCTCTACAAAAAATACAAAAAATTAGCTGGGTGTGGTGGTGCCTGTAATCCCAGCACTCCAGAGGCTGAGGCAGGAGAATTGCTTGAACTCGGGAGGTGGAGGTTGCAGTGAGCCGAGATCATCCCATTGCATTCCATCCTGGGTAATAGAGCGAGACTCTGTCTAAAAAGAAAAGTGAATATTTAAAAGTGTTAGCAAATTTATTTAAAAAAATATTAGATTTGAGCAATTAACCTCTCTAGCAGTACACTAAATAATTAAAGATATCAAAGTATTATTTAATGGCACAGGAGATCTGTGAGAAATTTTAGAAATCAACGAGTCCAATCACATTTATATTAAAGAAAATGAGAATTATGTTAAAGAACAAATACGGTTCTTAATTTTATCTCTTAAGAACTATTCTCATAAGATTTCATTTTTCTCCATACTGCATTTCCTTACGTTCTTAGGATTTGGAGGTTAATCCATTGGGAAATTTTGATAGTTGTGATGCCTGTTAGTTGTATAAGGGCAGGAATTTATGTCTGATGTATCCCTTGACACATACTTCTTTTTGTGGGCAAGGGAGTTGCAAAGCAGGTAAATGGTTTTGAAGAATGGGAACAGATAGTAGTGGACTCATTATCAGGAATCAAAAACCGTAATGCATCATAATCTAAAAAAGTCATCATTGTTTTGACCCAGATAATTCTTAGAAGATTATGTTGCCTTTAGGAAATATTTTTTTTTTCCTTACTATGATATGGCAGAGACAGCTCATTGATTTCCTAATGCCTATTCCTCTTTCTTAAGCACAATATCCCCTACATTTAACAGTCACCTGACTGCTTAACTAGAGATTACATTTGCTGTTGTATATACCATGCAGCTAGAAATGCTCATGTAATTAACTTCTGCTCAGTAGAATCTGAGTGTGGAGGGATGTGTACTGTTTGTCACAAAAGCTTAAAAGAAAGCAAATTGTGCTTCACCTCCTCTTTCCCTCTTCTCACTGGCTAAACTGTGGACACAGTGAGAGTCAGCTGGTCCTGACTACAAAGAGATAGACCACACTTTAAATGATGATGGAATGAAAAAAACACATGGAATTGGGGTTCCTGGATAACTTCATGGAGAAGAACTCCATTATCCCCTGGTGGTTTATCCCCCCTACCAGTTCAGACTTTGAAGTAAAAGTAGAATACATTTTCAATCTTATTTAAATCACTATTTATTGTTTTCTGACAAAGACTTCCAATCTTGCGGAACCATATCCTATAAAACATGCAAGAATAAACTGATACTCTGTATATGTCCTTGTGAAAGAGAAGTGTGTGCGTGAGTGTGTGTGTATTATCAAAGGTTTAACTACAAAATTAATAATTGCAATAAAATAAGAACCTGTACATGAACAAACCTATAGGACAACAGAGGAAATCTTTACCTCATTATGTGGCAGGGATTGAAGAATATCTTCACAAAATAGATTTCGGGATTGCCCTTTCTTGCCTGTTTCCTATATTACAACTTGCCTCCAATTTTCCTGGATTCTTTGCAGTAGACATTGAGTTTCAAAATGCTATGAAACACTCATCTTTTGGTCATTGACACTTCACTTAATATATGGCAAATGAAGAACACCAGCCTTCAGTTCCTTTGGTGTATTGGAATTTACTTAGTTTGGGCTCAGAGGCTGGAACTTATTTGAAGTGGCCAAGTGCTTTCTTGCTATAATCTGTTCTGTATTGATCTTCCTTCATTCATGCTTTTCATTTTGGAGAGTACTAGATTTGGAAGGTAACTGCTTACGCTGTCTCTAATGGTGTCTGTAAAATTGAACTCTGATGACACTATTCTTAAAAGTCAATACATTTTCTTTTTTTTAATCTTTTAATTTTAATTTTATGCCCTCTCCCATCATTTGTGTATGACCTTTCTAATATTTAAAATCATTAGAGGGTTCACATTGTGTTTCTTTTTTAATCTCCAAAAGCAAAGAAGTGTAGTCAAAGTTAAGACTTTATTAAAGATACTGCATAAGCCTGAATGTATCATTGTATTTATTTTAATTTGTATAATACTTTATAATTTTAAACTTCTTATTCAGTGACTATTATTTTCAAATGCTTTAGATACTCATATTTTTCAGTTTGAATTTTGTGCAAAATCTCACACTCTAATCTCTATTTTCCTCTGCTTTGTCACTTCTTTGTTTTAAATGTTCACAAATTTTTCTGTTTGTGCAAACCCAACACTGATTATCTGTGTGAACCTGTTTGGGTTACTATCCTCTTTCAATATTAGTTTTCCTCAAGTATGAGACTATGATATTAATAGATAATCTCATGGTATAGTTAGGACTAACAGAGATAGTGTCCACATAGAACCTATCTAACTCAATGTAAGAGAGTAACACATTATCATTACCATTATTTAATTTTAAAGTGTGTCATACAGAGAACCTAAAATTTTAATTTGAGTATCAAGTATGAGACTATGATATTAATAGATAATCTCATGGTATAGTTAGGACTAACAGAGGTAGTGTCTACATAGAACCTATCTAACTCAATGTAAGAGAGTAACACATTATCATTACCATTATTTAATTTTAAAGTGTGTCATACAGATAACCTAAAATTTTAATTTGAGTATCAAAATATGCAGCACAGTCTGTAACATGGTAAAAGAATGATATATTTTCTCCATAAGATCTCAACATAACCAGTATTTCTTAAAACAGTGAAAATTCTTTGCAACTTCAAATGTCTAAATATTAAAGACCTTAATATTGCATGTCATCTAAATGACTTCACTTCAGGTTTATGCTGCAAGTTTTAGAGGATAGAACGTCTGAGATACATCAGGATTTCTCTGGCCATCTTGTCCGTACCTCTTTCCTAGTGTTAGTAGGCCTTTTACATTTGTCTACACACTTCCTGGGACTCTTGCAGGCACTCAGCAGCAAATTTTAATGCAGAAGCATCTGAATTTGAAAAACACACTTTCACTATACATAGAAATATGTGTATATGCATAAAAAAACAATGTATTTAGTTAGAGTTAAATAGTGGAGTTAGAATGCAGCCATAAGTTTCATATTACATAGGTAAAATTAGATAATTATTGGTTGTCTTGTTCTTTTGAATGTTTGTCTTTAAAAGGAAATACACTTATTTTACTTAAGAGGGATTTTTTTTTTCTTTAAGACAGATTCTTGCTCTTTTGCCCAGGCTGGAGTGCAGTGGTGCCACCTTGGCTTGCTGGAACCTCTGCCTCCTAAGTTCAAGCCATCCTCCCACCTCAGCCTCCTGAGCAGCTGGAACTACAGGCGTGCCAGTACACTCAGCTAATTTTTGTATTTTTTGTAGAGATGGGGTCTCTCTCTGTTGCTCAGGCTGGTCATGAACAAGAGATAATTTACGTTAAAGAAATTACTGTATTGAGTTGGGACATCTATTGTCATTTGTGATCATTGCATGCATAAGCTAGCCACCAAGTAGAGAATACGTATAATCTCTTCTAAATGCATCATTGCCTTTATTTTACCTACCATGAGCTTGACTATGAAAAGAAACCTGCCATGTGATCTTGAGCAGTTAATAGTTAAGTCACAGGGTTTTGGAAAGATTAAATTAGATACAACCAAGAAACTTGTGAAAACAACCTTTATCACACCAAACACATTTTAATTCCTTTACTTTCAGTTTTTGTCACCAACTAATAATAATAAAATTTTTAAGACTTATTTTTCCGAAACTTCTTGTAAACCAATGAACTGAGTTGATAAGGGAAATGGCTATTATTAACATTAGTAGTATAATTCTCTCTACATTACTAATTTTAATAATTATAACTAATCCTTATTGAAACTTTTTTATGAGCCAGTCATGGTACATGCATTGTCTCAGAATAATATTATTACAGAGCACCTATTATTATACTGATTTTACAAATGAGGAAACTAAAGCTCGTAGACACTAAGGAATGTGCCCAAGATTTACATAGCTAATAAGGTATTCTGTCTATGTAAATCTAGAGACCATATCATTAAACTTATAATGCATTGTTTTCTCTAGTGCTTATCCTCTAAGCAATTTTAAAAATCTGTACTTTACCGAAATATTTGATCAAAGATGGGGAAAATCTCAAGTCACTGGGTAATAGCAGAGCTTGCACTTTATTTTGCTGTGAGGCAACAACAGGTATTTGTTGATCTTTTCTTCGACCTCTGAACACAAGCAAGTTAAGTTTCTAGAAAAGACTATGACAAATAACTAAATGTGGTCTGGATCAATAAAGCAGCTGCTGTAAAACAGCCTTGGGCTCTGAAATTTCTACTAAACTATCAACATAGAATGTCAGAGTGTTCTTTGAAGGATGAAAGTCAGACTGATATCTGGAAAGTAATTTTCTTTTTGTATATCAGTGATTGAATTTGGGTCAGTTTCCAAATTGTTTAATAAGACAACACAATGTGATTACTCATATCTCCTGCAAACAAAGCAATGATAATTCACAGAATTGTGAACGTGTCTTAAGAAAGAAAAACATCCTAGTTAAGTAACAATTACATATTTACACACTATCGAAATTTCTCATATAACAGACACTATTTTTAGCATTAGCTGTATTTCTGTTTTTTGTTGGTGGTGGTGGTGGTGTTTGTTTGTTTGTTTTTTAAACAGAGTCTTGCTCTGTTACCCATGCTAGAGTGCAGTGGCGTGATCTCAGCTTTCTGCAACCTCTGCCTCCCTGGTTCAAGTGATCCTCCTGCCTTAGCCTCCCAAGTAACTGGGATTACAGGTGTGCACCAAAAATACCAGCTACTTTTTGTGTTTTTAGTAGAGACGAGGTTTCGCCATGTTGCCCAGGTTGGTTTTGAACTCCTGCCCTCAAGTGATCTGCCTACCTCAGCCTTCCAAAGTGGTGGTATTACAGGCGTGAGCCACTGCACCTAGCCAGGGTTAGTTGTACTTCATCTTTTAATTTTTGTATTCTATACATACTTTTAGAAACTATATTAAAATATGAAGAGAATATTATGGTTGTTAAAAATACCTGAAATAGTAAGGCCAATTCTCTCCTTATAGTGTTTTAGGAGATACAAAGAACTGAAACAACATAACAAATAAGTTCATTTTCTCACTAGAGGGGAACATGTAATGGTTGAGAAGCATGAGCTGAATTCGTGATATTGCTGGATCCCTGTGCTTTGTGATAGTAACAAATCATTTGACTGCCAGATTCCTCTTACATCAAGGGTTTGCCTAGATATTTCTTAGTATCTTCTCAAGCTCTAAATTTTCTGAGACTTTTTCTGGCAATGTTTTAATTTTGGTCCAATTGGAATAGCAAAAGGAACATTTTATAAGTGGGTCTTTCCCTAAATAAACTATAAAAATTGTTTAAGTTACCTTTACTAAATAAAACAGGACCCTGGACCAAAATCACATATGCTGCTGCTACCATAACTGCCAATGCCCAGGGAAATGATAAGAAAAGTGGCATTGAAGGCAACTATTATCATCTCCCAGAGCATTCAGTTTACCACTTCACAATGAAAATTTACTGTTACAGCCTTTCCATCTCATTTCTTATTTGTGATATTATCAATCTGAGAGCTTTCATTAATGAGGATATTAGCTGATTTTTTTACTCTTAGGTAAAATGACTTTAATAATTTACTTCTACATTATATACTGTACTTATGTAATGTACTTCTGTTGATTCCTGAAGTGATGATAATGAAAATAATTTAGAAAAATGTAACTAGATAATGAATTAAGGGCAATAAATTAAAAAGCACAGAGTATATTTGCTTCTATAGCACTTATAATACGTGTATTGGAAAAAATTATCAACAAAAAATTATCCACATGGACCCTGAAAAAATATGATGGGAAAATTCACATATCATTCCCTATTATTGTGCCCAGTTTATAGTTTCTAAGTGCTATCCCCACAAAGGGAACAACGGCTTCTTTGAGGAATGGCTAATTCTAGATTGGGGTAGAAATTGTATGAGCTTTTGTCAAATGAATAGAGGGACCAACTTGAAAGGGCTCATTTCTACCAAAGATGTGACTGAGCAACAAAAATAATAATAAATGCTAATGACAAAAACATATTGAATATATAAACCTCCATAGGTTCATGATGATTCTCAAATCAATAGAAAATCAAATGACAAGCAAATAACTCATCGGAAACTATTGAAAATAACTGCAACTTATTCCACTCCTTTCATACTAACTGTATTTCAGGGTAAACAAATAGTTATAGTTGAGAAGAAAAGTTATTTTCTTCTTCAAGATAGGGTCTTACCCCGTCACCCAGGCTGGAGTGCAGTGGTGCGATCACAGCTCATTGCAGCCTCAAACTTCGGGGTTTAGCCTCAGCCTCCCAAGTAGCTGGTGTGCACCATCATGCTCAGCTAATTTTTTTTTTTTTTTTTTTTTTTTTGTAAAGATGGGGTTTCACCATGTTGCCCAGGCTGGTCTCAAACTCCTGGGCTCAAGTGATCCACCCACCTTGTCCTCCCAAAGTGTTGGGATTACGGGTGTGAGCCACTGCAGCTGGCCAAGAAAAGTTACTTTCTTTACAGATAAACTTCAGCTAAATTGTTAAAGGAATAGTAACATTAGTAAATAACCACTTGCCATGTCTAACTAATTTAACTGTTTAATTACTATGCCTACTTTTAGGATATCTAAGTTTTTCATAATGAACTAAATTGGTAGTGTATAGAGTTGAGTTAGGAGAAAGTAAATGTATGACCGCTTGTAATAATCACCTCCCAGCTCAGATCTGTGCATCCTTAATCTTATGCTTCTTTAAAATATGGAAGAGAGTTCTCAATGTAAAAATATGTGTCAAAAGTAGTGGGTGCAATAAACTATATACAACTAGAGGGCTGAAGATATTGCCATCACTGAATTTTATGCCTGTTTTAGACTATTAAAGCATAACATTTCAAAATTAAAGAAATCTTTCTGGAGCACACAATTTCCCCTATAATAAGGTATTTTTCTAAGCTCCCATAACTCTTAGGATTATGAGCTCTTTCTAGATATAAGACTTCTTCCAGAATTCCCTATGATCCCCCATAAGGGTTCTGAATATAAATTGAACAAAATTTAAAGAGAACTAAGATTTTCAGAACGATAGTTGAAATTGATGGATGGAAAAATGGGACTTGGGCCACAAAGAAAATTGTTTTCCTAGGATAGAGATGGCTCTTGAACTGGATCTTAGTATTCTGAGTCTGTATAAATGAAAGTCAGCATGCTGGATTTGCAGTATCTATTTATGACAATGATCACTTAAACCTTGGAAGGTAATTGGCCTAAATATTATATGTGTATAACAAATAACAATTGTTACAATTGTTATATTATTATACATTCAACAGCTAAGTGATCAGCTCATATTAATTTGACTGTGCCCCTTTTATAATTCATCCACATTCTACTATACAATGTCAATACTGTTCATGAGTATTGACATTTACATTTTCTCATGCTTGCATTGAAGAGTTTGTTTTGTTATCTCTCGGGATGTTGCAATATCATTTCTCTATGTTGCCTCTGCTAACTGCACCCTACTACAGTAAGATGCTTTCCTTAGCTACAGTTTTACTGCAAGATTAAAGGGAATGTCCTAGTAGTGGATACATTATTTACTGTGAACAAATCAAATTCTTTCTTAGTAGTGAGTGAGGTATAAACAATAATTCTATCAATCAACTATTCGATGTTGAATTAACTTGAGTTGACATGAACAATGATTCTGATTTAGGAATGAATTTAGTTAAGCACTATTTTATTCTAGATTTACCAGTGACTGTTTTTAATGAGACAAATGTTTGATGGGTTGCTAATTTGATGCTGAAATTAATTGGCTACCCTGTGAAAGACTAATATATATGTAAAAAGAAAATAAGAAGTTAACTCTGAAAGCAAAGAATCCACCATTTTAGCAGGAATAAATCTATCATAGCAATCACTGAGATTAATATTAATTGTAATAAATGCAAAAAAGAAAGCTTCTATCCATTTTTTCCACCCATTCTTTTATTCAAGTGATATCAGGAGTTTAAAAAGAGAAAACTATTTCTGTGAGGAAACTGTTTACCTATGTTAGGCAAATTAACTCTTCCAGGGCAGAGCACTAACGTATAATTCAGCAAATGGCGTCTTTTTTTGTATGAAATGCTAACCCATATTCTTTAAATGCTCAGTCATCTCCATAATATTAAATATGTGTTAATTAGGCCTCTCTTTTCTTTTTTCTCTTAGCTGAAGCTCAGTTTTTAAAAATAATCCTGAAGTGGCCAGGCGCGGTGGCTCACACCTGTAATCCCACCACTTTGGGAGGCTGATGCAGGTGGACTACGAGATCAGGAGTTCGAGACCTTCCTGGCTAACACAGTGAAACCCCATCTCTACTAAAAATACATTTTTTTTTTTTTTGTAAATAAATAAACACGTGGTGGCGCATGCCTCTAATCCCAACTACTTGGAAGGCTGAGGCAGGAGAATCACTTGAACCCAGGAGACGGAGGTTGCGGTGAGCTGAAATCATGCCACTGTACTGCAGCCTGGGTGACAAGAGTGAAACTCCGTCTCAAACAAACAAACAAGCAAACAAACAAAAAATAGGCAAAGTCCCTTATTAAGAGGACATATCTAATTTCTATGATTATTTTTATTGATTCAACAAAAGACAAAATGGATGAAGAAAAAAGACTATTTAAAAGGTCAGTGAAAATTTGGAGAGGGGTCAACAATATGTGAAGATGAAGGAACTTGCCAAGAGGAGATAGATGCAACTAGAATAGTTACTGCATGTCTGAATCTGCTAAACCGTGAAGCTGCATTGCCTGCATCTTCCATTCCTTCTATCAAGGATCAAGACTATATTAATCAGGGTTCTTTAAAGGGTCAGAATTAATAGGATACATGTAAAGATGAAGGGGATTTCATTAGGAGAACTGACTCACATGATCACAAAGTGAAGTCCCACAATAGGCCCTCTGCACGCTGAGGAGCAAGGAAGCCAGTCCAGGTCCCAAAACTTCAAAAGCAAGGAAGCCGAAAGTTCAGCCTTCAGTCTCTACTAAAAGTACAAAAAAAAAAAAATTAGCCAGTTGTGGTGGCGGGCACCTGTAGTCCCAGCTACTCGGGAGGCTGAGGCAAGAGAATGGGGTGAACCTGGGAAGAGGAGCTTGCAGTGAGCCGAGATCACGCCACTGCACTCCAGCCTGGATGGCAGCGAAAGACTCTATCTCAAAAAAAGAAATAAAATTTAAAAAAATCCTGAAGTAATTATGTTTATTTTAGTAATAATTAGAAATTAATTGCCCCAAAATATCCATATTGCATTTCTCAACATTCAAATATTAGCAAAAGTATTTTTAAACATTTTAAAACTTAAATAAAAAGTGAAAAGCTGAAGTTGTATTTTTGTTTTAATAAAAGTAAAACCAATTCTACAAATTAAAAATAAATGTATCCTGACTCAGGTATTGTGAATCTGATATTGGCAATGTTTCTACCAAGAAGCATATTTAAAGACATGATTGATATACAAGTTTTTTTTAAAGGATCTGAATTGATATATTTTAAATTGATAATAATAAAATATAGGACCTCTCCTCGTGTTAGGTCCTTTAAAAAACAACAGCCCTTTACTGAGTACACGATTAAACCATTTCCTAGTCCTTCATTTCTTTTAGGATCAAAAATTTTTAACTTTTCTTACTAGGTTGTATTAGTCTGTTCTCACATTGCTATGAAGAAGTAACTGAGACTTGGCAATTTATAGAGAAAAGAGGTTTGATTAGCTCACAGTTCTGCAGGCTTTACAGGAAGCATGATGCTGATGTCTGCTTGGCTTCTGGGGAGGCTTCATGAAGCTTACAATCATGGTAGAAAGTGAAGGCAGAGCAGGCATGTTACACGGCAAAAGCAGAAGCAAGAGAGAGAGGGGGTGGTCCAACACTTTGAAACAATCAGATTTGTGAGAACTCACTATTGAGAGGACAGTACCAAAGCGAGATGCTAAACCATTCATGACAAATTTGCTTCCATGATCCAGTCACCTCCCTCCAGGCCCCACCTCCAACATTGGAGATTACAATTCAACACGAGATTTGAGTGGAGACACACATCGAAACTATATCATAGGCCCTATGTGATGTTCCTTGCTTAACCTTTGTAAGAGTCTAACTACCATTAATGCCACCTCTCCACCCAAGATACCTATGAGTCCATTTTTATGCAACAAATAGTTTATTTAACAGCTCATGTGCTGAGCAATGGGATGCAGTGTTTAAAAGAAAGTTGTTGATGTCAGGGAGCTTTGTCATATAGTTACTGAATTTCTTTCAGTTCCTCAAACACATGTGGTGTTTATGTCTCTCACCCCTTTTTCACCTTTGAGGTTTCACAAATGCTGTTCCCTCTGCCTGAAATATTCATGTTCAGTCCCTTCCCCTAATCCTTCAATTCCTTTCAGTCAGCTACCCTACCATTTAACCTGCATGACTCACTTGGATTTTATATCTTCAGAAAAAGTACTTTATAGATCACCTGCTTCTATATACACAAATCCTGGAGCTAGCACACTTATCTGGTGCCTCAATTATAACAGGTAACCCTCCCTTGCTTAGTGCATATGAAATGGGAGACTACCACCAGCAGAAGAGAATTCCCACAGGCCCAGTACCTTGTTTGTTCTTGTTCCCTATTTTATCCCTACTATCTAGCCAAATACCTGGACATAATGGCTGTTGGATAAATATTTGTTAAATTAAAAAATTATGTATTTGGGGGTATTCTGTGACACATGTGTGAGACATGTATTATAATTACATGTTTATAAAATAAAACTGTGACAATTTTTTTTGACAATTTCTTCTTTTGATAAGTCTAAAAGATAAACCACAAAGACTAGGTGCTAAGCATAAGTAAAAACACCATTTGTGCTGTCACTATGTCATTACTAGAATCATTTTACTCTCCTAGAACATCTAGTTTCTTCTTGAAGACTTCCAGTGATAGGCGATCATATGGTTTTGAAACTATTCCTTCTATCACAAAACAACCCTCATTGTTATATAGTCCTCAATAATGAGTAACAATCTGCCTCCTCCTAACTTCCGCCTCTTTGTCTTGGACCTGCCATCAGAAGCTAACCAGAACTCTAACCCTTTTTCTGAATGAAAACTGTTCAGGTATATGAAGCTACTTTTTAAACCCTTCTACCACCTTCTCCCAAATCTTTTCTCAACAGAAGGCCCTTTGGGGATTCTAAGAAAGTCCTTACATGGCATGACTTCTAACTTTTTATTCTTTTTGCCTCCTTCGAAGGTACTCTAATTATCATTGTCCCTTTGACACTGCCTAAAATATTAGTTCTACTCTGAACAATAATGTCTATTGACAGTCTTATTTTTATACCTTTTAGCAACTACTTTATAGTGATGGCTTACCAGGGGTGTCCAATCTTTTGGCTTCCCTGGGCCACACTGGAATACAAAGCAGTGTCTTCGGCCACACGTAAAATACATTAACACAAACAATAACTGATGAGCTAAAAAAATTGCAAAAATATCTCGTAATGTTTTAAGAAAGTTTATGAATTTGTGTTGGGCCACATGCAGCCTGTGGGCTGTGGGTTGGCCAAGCTTGGCTTATACTAAGCTTGAAGAAACTCGAAAGATCTAGGTCATCTCTGGATATGATTTTTAGGTTTTTCCATACTTCCTTAAAGTTTCAATCAAAATCATTACTGTGGTTACCAAGACCATATATCTGACAAGCAGAAAAAAAATTCCAAAAAGAAATATTTTGTAGTGTCCAAGGCATTGGTGAATAGCAGAAAAAACCTGGAGAGTGTAATTCTGACTGCAGGCTATAAACAAGGACCAGGAAACAAGAGGGAGATGTTGATGGCTAGGCTGGAAAGTAAGTTTACCTGAGAATAATGTGGTTCCTGCCTTCTCAGAGCCTAGCAAAATGTTTCAAATAGACTGGAGGTCTCTTTCAGAACAGCATGTCTTCTATTTAAGCTCAAGGTTCTTTACTCCCACTTTTTGATTCAGGAAACTCAAATCATTTCTTACAGGAGGAATGTGGGAAACACAGGGTCCTGACACCATTTTATAGCTATTCCTGTGCCTTTTAATTCTTGTTAAGTGCATTTCAAAATTAAAAGGAAATTTTCAGCTCCAATTGAGTTTTAGCAATGAATCTATAGTCCATTATATTTTAAGCCCTCAGACTTTTGCCTTCTTTCCTGTTTTAACATTGAGAATATGGGATACAATAAATTATAGGTATTAGATTTCTGGCAAAATGCAGTTTAGGACACTGCACGTTTTAGCACCAAAAAAAATCAATCTTTTCTGCTGTCATAAAGCTTATTGAAAACTGCTATTGTGCCATTAAAATTAATGTAATCACTTTTCTCTTTCTTTCTAAGTCACATTGCCCTTTTGCCCAACCCCTTCAGGTCATCTCCCCTTGAACACAATGAGCCTTTTCTGATTCTTCCAATTGAATTAAAACTCGAAAGCTGTGAAATGTTGCTTTTGTAATTCATATTTTACACAAAAAGATTTAATTTTCACATGAGATTGCTGAATTTCCATTTGGATTTTTCCCATACTCTTTGCATCATTTAAAACCCACTGCTCTAGAAAGGTAGACTAATACGGGCTCTTTTTTTCAAATATACTTGAAAAAGGCATCAAATCTCAAATAACTTGCAGCAGCTTTTTGATTTAAGAGAAAACTTTTGGGCTTTTTATTAGGCTTTAGCATAAAGCTTGGAAGTCATCTACAGTATATTAATATTTAAATATAAGGAATTATATATCCTATGCAATATGGATCTTAACTTAAACTGTAGTTACAATTCATTCGGTATTAATTCAAACATTTGCTTAAGAAAATGCAGCCTCATTTATAATGCTCTAAAATTAAATTTGCATCAAATTTTACTTTATTAATATCTAACCAGCTTTTTGGTTAACCTCACTATCATTGTTAACACAGAGAAGAAGCTTGGGAGCCATTCACCTCTGCAGGAAGGCTCAGTCTGTGGCAGCTGCTGAATCCAGTCTCTTTGAACATGGGCACAACTGGAGTCTCAGGCTCACTTATGGTGAAAATTTACTTAAGTAGTGCACCTCATTTACCAAAGTCAGAAAAGTAAGGAAGATTTTACCTTCCTTCCCATGTTCATATTGGACTGTTTCTCCATTTTTCTTGGGTTTTTCTGACCTTCTACTCTGTCTTCCTAATCATTTGATTTGAGCCAAACTTCAAAACAAAATATCTGAAATTGTTTGATCTAAATTTTTGAAAGGAACAAAAGGGAGTGGGGAAAGGAAACCTTTTATATATCAATTGTAGAAAACAATTAAATGTATGTTAAACTCAATAGCATTAACTGAGGCTTATATGCCATTCAATAAGGGCATTGTTTATATTAATTTATGTAAACTTTACAAAAATATTGTATGATATTATCTTTATGTTACACATGAAAAAAATGGGATTTAAAATCTGTTATTTTAGCTCTAAAGTCTATGATATTAGCTAAAATACTACGTAAATGGTTGATATAAAAGTTACAGAGATTAATAAATATGGCTTTTCCTTCAAACAATGCAGTCTTGAAAATAAACATTTTATTAAGGAAAACAACGACAACAGCAAAACATACGCAGTAGGAAGACTCTTTTCCTTGCTTTGTGTTTAAGTGACACAATGCTCTTTCTTTCCTTTGCCTTCTCATGTTCTTCTCTCATTTGTCATTGGGTAAGTTTTGAGAAGAAGAATGCATAGCTCAGCCTCCCTGCTTCCTCTTTGATATGGGGTCACCTGAATGAAACAATGTGTTCTTATCTGTTCTCAGTCTAGATAGATTCAACAACAAAGGTCTATCTTGCAGGTAACTGATATAGTCATATGAGGATAAGTCATGCAAAAGAGCGAAAAAAAAATGGCCCCTTTTGTGGGGAGAGAAGAAAGCAGCCTCTTTCAGCAACCAAAGACAGAGATGATGAAAGTGTAAGTGAAGGAATTTGCAGAAAGGGTATAGAGAGAAGATCTGGTATAACATTCACATATATTGTGAATATAACGAACAGCACATGTGTTAAGGTTTAGTGGCAGCTTGAGTGGTAATGGAGATCTTCTTGACATTCAGCAAATAATATATTTATGCATACTCAATTATGCCTTGCAAACATGTAATTAAGGACTGAAACATTTACATTTAGTAAGTTCCATAGGATTTTAGGAGAAAAAATAGCATTAATGTAAAATGCAATTTATGTATACCGCTTTGAGTTTTACAAAATGCATGTAAGACATGATCTCAAACTTTTATTTTAACTACTATTACAGTCTAGATACCCAGTGAAATCTGCTTAGTATAAGACACCAAAAATATGCATAAAATATAGTTTTAAATATTTATAAATTCACAGCCAAGAAAAGGAAATAAATTACATGGAGTAGAGAGAAATAAATAAAATAAAGAAAGAAAGCATAAATCTGGAGCAAATTACAAGTATTGCAGCTGGTTCGGTGGCTGGTTCCCTTAATTGCAGCTGCTGCTGTCCCTGTTGGCCTGGAGCTTTAGTTTTTCTCTCCTTTTCTCCCTTTCTTTCTTTTCTTTCCTCCCTTCCTTCTCCCCCCCCCTTCCCCTCCCCTTTTCTTCCCTTCCCTCCTCTTCCCTCCCCTTCCTTCCCCTTCCTTCCCCTTCCCTCCCCTTCCCTCCCATTCCTTTTTCTTTCCTTCTTTTACACAGGGCTCCACTTACTGTGTAGCCTGGGCTGTGATCACAGCTCTCTGCAGCCTCAAACTCCTATACTCAAGCTATCTTTCTTCCTCAGCCTCCTCAGTAGCTAGGACTACAGGCTCTCACCACCACTCCAGTCTGATTTTTAAAAAAATTGTATGTAGTGATGGAGTCTTACTATGTTGCCCAGGCCAGCTGAGAGCTTTAGTTTCTAATAGTTCTAAACATGAGGCAAAATATAAAGCTGGGGACCTGGGAAAAATGGGAAGTTGTATTGTAAAAATACAATGCATAAGTTCAGATATAAAAAAAATTACAAAACCAATGAAAAGATTCACAAAGAGTCAGGGTCGTCAAGAAAACAACACAAAATTGAGTCAAACTCTCAAAGACTTCAGAAAATGAAGAAAATTATAAAAAATTAAAGTCTGTCAATATAACATATTGACAGGATATGGAGCAAAAGGAGCTCTTATAAGCTATGGCCTTCTGATAAAAGAGTAGGACCACAAATTTGAAGGTGCACATCTTTTGAACTGGGCTTTCTCAACCACCACACTATTGACATTTTGAGCTGGATAATTCTTTGCTGTAGAGGGCTGCCCTGTGTATTGTAGGATGCTTAGCAGAATTTCTGGCCTCTAGCCACTAAATGCCAGTAACACTCCACCTGCTCCCTTTCCAGCTGTGGCAGTCAAAACGTCCTCAAACATTGTCAAATGTCTCCTGGAAAGCAAGATCACTCCTGGTCAGAAGTTACTGCTGTACAGCCCACAATTCTACCCCTAGAGATTTATGGCAGAAGAACTTTTGTATATTTGTGTTAGGAGGCATGCACATGAATCAGAGGAGTGCTCTTTGTAAGACAGAAAATTAGATATAATCCTAGAAAATTTGTGAGTATATTATGACACATTAATACAATGGAATATTACACAATTTCACTATTGTGTTAAACAAAAAGAAACAAACTACTGTTAAATGCAATAACACGCATGCATTTCATACTCACATTATTGAGAAAATAAGAATATTTCAAAGGAATACTTAGTTTTGTTCCATTTAAGTAAAATATGAAAAGATGCAAGACCAAATCAATCAATCTATCGGTCTATCTATCTATCTATCTATCTATCTATCTATCTATCTATCATCTATCTGTCTATCTAACTATCTATCTATCTCTGGGGATATATAGTTGATAAAACTATAATGAAAGAAAGGGAATAAAAAACAATATTCAAAATAATGACTATTTCTCAAGGCAATGGTGGGAGGAAAGAACATAGGATCGAAGTCACATGATAAACTTCAAACATTGGTAATGTTCGATTTCTTTATCTTGATTGTGAGTACGTGGTGTTTTATTTTATTATTGGTACTCAAACCATTTTTATGATTTTATTTTTATATGTGATATATTTCCTAATTCAAATATAAAAATATAATCCTTACCATATACAGTTTAATATTATTAGATAAATTACAGACTTTTTGTTTGTTTGTTTGCTGAGGATTCCTTTCTCCTTCCCAGAAATGTTCTTTCCCCCTTTTTTAAATTCATAGGACTATTCTAACCACCACTATATCCATGCCTCTAATGGAAACTGACAGTTATGACATTTTGCTCCCATGGCCACAGAGGGAGTCAGGGTTCAAAGTCAATCATGGAACATGAATGAGTTTGCTACGAATGCCATAATGAAATACCACAGACTGGGTGGCTTAAACAACAACAATTTATTTTCTCACATTTCTGGAGGCTAAAAGTCCAAGATCAAGATATCAGTAAGTTTGATGTCTTCTGCAACCTCTTGCTTAGCTTGCAAGTGACTGCCTTCTCACCCTGTCCTCACATGGGCTTCTCCTGGGCATGCACACCTCTGGCATATCTCTAAGTGCCCATATTTCTTCTTCTTATAAGGACACCAGTCATATTAGATTAGGGTCCACCCTGATGACTTCATTTTAACTTAATCATCTCTCTAAGACTTGATATTCAAATATAATCAATATCTTCGATGTGACTGTATTTGAATATCAGGCCTTTCAGAGACGTGATTCATTTAATTTTATTGCCTACGTTTTTCAACGGGTGCTTTTCTCACTTGAATCAAAGGATACCAAATAATACATGAATCATTGTTTTGTAAGTGGGAGTAGTACCAATAGTAATACTTACAAAATATTGATTACATTTAAGGCTAAAAATTGCCCCTGTTTTTCTTATATGTAAGAAAATAGTTGCCTATATTTTATTTCATTTTACTTATTAATAAAACATGGTGTTGTTGAAATGTTTTATTACAGAAAATCTAATCTTACTGTCCTAGGCATACTTTTTTGATGGTTACCCTGAATAAAACATTAAATAACTGTTTAGCATATAGTCAAGAGTGGATACCTGGAAGAAACATTTACATCTGGGATGATTTTGCCTCTTAACTCTGAAATGAATACTACATAATATGTTTGCAAGACATCATATATTTAATGTAGAAAGCATTTTCCCTCATCACCTTCAGATTTTCTGTCAGCTATATTCCCTTCAGTAAAATGATGCCAAAATATTCTCAGAAATATTGAGAATCATGCTAACTAGTATCACATAGAATTCTTTTCTTTCATAATATTCTGTAGTTCCTCCAAGAAGAAGAGGAGGAAAAAAAAAAAAAAAGAGGAAGAGGAGGAGAAGAAGGAGAAGAGGAGGCCCCAGTTCCTGCCAGTGAAACCCGTTAGCAATATGCAGCACGGAACTTCTCATTACCATTTTAATTCCTCAGTAGTAAATTTGAATGGTGAACCTAGAATCCCCAGAAATGTGACGTAAGCCTGAATGTGAAAAACTGCAAAAAGGAAATCAAAAGTCTCAGTGCTATTACACAGGAGAAAGAATACACTGTTGAATAAACCTTATTATCTTAAGAAAAAAATTTGCTGCCATGAAACAATAACATAATGCTTGTTTTGAAGACGTTTTAAAGAACAAGAGTCAACAGAACTTTAAAATACCAAAACAGAATTTACAAAATCCATTAGAAGAGTTGGAAGATTATGTTAAGGAAGCCCAAGAAAACAAAACAAAAACAAACTTAACACTATCCTATCACTCAACCTGTGGCTGTAGATGGGCCTGTTGCAACCAGGACTAGTGACACAAATGGAATCAGGGCTGGGAAAGCCATCCCCAGTCCCAAACCAGGTAGTGCAACTGGGACCACAGAGCCTGTATTGGTGGCACAGTTACAGACTGGGTAGGGCACCTCTTTCCTGCCTCCATCCCTCTGGTTCCAGCAAGCCAGGTTTCTCCACTTTCTGCAAGTCCATCTTTGGCTACTTCGAATAACTATGTTATTTTATCGAATATAGTAATGTAATATTTTAATAAAAATGTAAGTAGGGCACTCAATGCAGCTTTTATTAATAATAGACAAAGTCCTGGCTGGGTGGTGAGTGAGGTGGATCACTCATGCCTGTAATCCCAGGACTTTGGGAGGCCGAGTTGGGTGGATCACCTGAGGTCGGGAGTTCGAGACCAGCCTGACCAACATGGAGAAACCCTGTCTCTACTAAAAATACAAAATTATCCAGGCATGGTGGTGCATGCCTGTAATCCCAACTACTTGGAAGGCTGAAGCAGGTGAACTACTTGAACCTGGGAGGTGGAGGTTGCGGTGAGCTGAGATCATGCCATTGCACTCCAGCCTGGGCAACAAGAGTGAAACTCCGTCTCAAGCAAACAAACAAAAAATAGGCAAAGTCCCGTATTAAGAGGACATTTCTAATTTCTATGATTATTTTTATTGATTCAACAAAAGACAAAATGGATGAAGAAAAAAGACTATTTAGAAGGTCAGTGAAAATTTGGAGAGGGATCAACAATATGTGAAGATGAATGAACTTGCCAAGAGGAGACAGATGCAACTAGAATATTTACTGAATGTCTGAATCTGCTAAACCGTGAAGCTGCGTTTCCTGCATCTTCTATTCCTTCTATCATGGATCAAGACTGTATTAGTCAGGGTTATCTAAAGGGTCAGAACTAATAGGATACATGTAAAGATGAAGGGGATTTCATTAGGAGAACTGACTCACATGACCACAAAGTGAAGTCCCACAATAGGCCTTCTGCAAGTTGAGGAGCAAGGAAGCCAGTCCAGATCCCAAAACTTCAAAAGCAAGGAAGCCAAAGGTTCAGCCTTCCGTCTGTGGCCAAAGACCTGAGAACCCCAACAAACCACTGGTGTAAGTCCAAGAGTCCAAAAGCTGAAGAAGTTGGAGTCTGACGTTCGAAGGCCAGAAGAATCCAGTACAGGAGAAAAGATGAAGGCTGGAAGACTCAGCAAGTTTGCTCATTCCACTTTCTTCTGCCTGATTTATTTTAGCCATGCTGACAGCTGATTAGATGGTGCCCCCCCAGATTGAAGGTGGGTCTGCCTCTCCCAGTCCACCGACTCAAATATTAATCTCCTTTGGTAACACTCTCACAGATACACCCAGGAACAATGCTTTGCATCCTTCAATCCAATCAAGTTGACACTCAGTATCAACCACCATAAAGACTATCCTGAGAACGATGAATGGCTACTTTTCCACTCACTATTAAATATAGTAGCCAGGACTTAATATTCATTCTCAGATTACTTATATCTTTATACTTAGAAAAATCCATTATTTTTCTTATATATGGATTTAAAAAATCTTCCATTATGTGCTGACAGACCTGTCCAGGCCAACCTTACTAAAAATATGTTTAATGTTGATAGCTTATGCATAGACATTAATATTCAAGGATGTTCTCTTTGTTAAAAAATATTTCTACTTTTAATTTTACACATTTTCAGTGTATTTTACAAACATTTATTCCTTTACTGATGAAGCCCTTTGGCTTTATATAAGTGCAAATCCAACATTTCCTTTTGCAATGAACAGTTAAATTGCAATGCCTTTGTCTTTCTCCTGTGTAACATAAATTTACAAAATGCTTATGCGTAAATCCAAAAAATAAAGGTACATAAAACAACCCTCATAAGTAATTAATGGTAAGTAAGGGTAGGTATTGCGGGATGAAACAATCCGCACATTTTTCCATAAAATATTTACGGTTGTTTATATGTTAGCATCAATACTTATGGAATAATTTCTCTAGATTCTTTTTCATCTATAAATCAAGATATTGCTTTATTGCTGATTCTACATGCAGTGAACTCTCAGTCCTGTGTTCTTCTAAGTATATCACATAACCTACAATATTTTCTAAAAATGATTGACATCACAAATTCCTTTATTGCACTTTCAAAAGTTACACATTTTTAGAAATATACTAGTAACATAATATTTGCTGTAATAATCAAATATCAAATTTTTCTTTACATCTAACTCAAAAACATACAAATTAAGGGCACCTGTGATTTGAGGGAATTGAAAGAATAAAGCAAGATTCCAGGCAATAATTCTGGACATTGGCTGCACATTAGAAACCCTTAGAGAGAGAGTCTTCTAACCTGATCTTCAAATCACACCCTACTCAAAACAAATGGAAATCTCTACAGATGAGACCCATATATTAATATTTTTAAAGTTGCCAGGGGGTTAAAATATATAGCCAATTTTAAGAACCAATAGGCAAGGTGAATGAGTAGATTCTATAATGAGCAATCTGCAAACTTCTCTCAATCTCTGTTCACCACAGATTTTTGTGAAGTCACATTTGAGGAATCTCCAGCGCTTACCAAGGCTGATTAAAAAAGAGAAAGTACAGAATCAAGGCTGTGCACAAATGTCATAATTAGTACAAGGAGGAGAAGCAGGAAGTTTCTGTGATACATTTTGGTAAGAAGCCTACACCATTTTGAACCTAATTAAAGCTATAGCTCAGCAGGCAGATCAAATTCTGAGTCAATGGGAGCCCACCAATGAAGCAGGCTCACCTGAACAAACATATAAACATCCTGTTCCAGCAATAGATAGGAGATGGCTACTAAAACAGAGCCTGCTGCTTTAGTCTACTCTGGGCTCCCACAGACTTCTAACATTTTCTGATAGAAAAATCCCAGTTTGGTTTCCCTAGATTATGACTGATAAAGTATAGCTTTCTCTTTTCATCATCCAAAATGTTTTATTAAACATAAAGTAACTTGTGAATGTGCATTTATTATTAGCAAATGTAATTTTTGCTCAACAAAAAATGAAAAGAAGAGTAGGAAAAAGAAATATGTCAAAGCAGGCTCTTTCTCCATTTGAAGTATGTTCATATGACTTTTATTTTTATATTCAAGTACTCTATTTTACCACTACTGCAAAATACCTCATCTTATTTGATACACTCTCAGTCACAATAAAAAATTTACCCCAGGCAACCTACAGAATGGGAGAAAAGTTTTGCAATCTACTCATCTGACAAAGGGCTAATATCCAGAACCTACAAAGAACTCAAACAAATTTACAAGAAAAAACAAACAACCCCATCAAAAAGTGGGCAAAGGATATGAACAGACACTTCTCAAAAGACATTCATACAGCCAACAGACACATGAAAAAATGCTCATCATCACTCGCCATCAGAGAAATGCAAATCAAAATCACAATGAGATCCCATCTCTCACCAGTTACAATGGTAATCATTAAAAAAATCAGGAAACAACAGGTGCTGGAGAGGATGTGGAGAAATAGGAACACTTTTACACTGTTGGTGGGACTGTAAACTAGTTCTTCCATTGTGGAAAACAGTGTGGCGATTCCTCAAGGATCTAGAACTAGAAATACCATTTGACCCAGCCATCCCATTACTGGGTATATATCCAAAGGATTATAAATCATGCTGCTCTAAAGACACATGCACATGTATGTTTATTGTGGCACTATTCACAACAGCAGAGATTTGGAACCAACCCAAATGTCCATCAATGACAGACTGGATTAAGAAAATGTGGCACATATACACCATGGAATACTATGCAGCCATAAAAAACGATGAGCTCATGTCCTTTGTAGGGACATGATGCAGCTGGAAACCATCATTCTCAGCAAACTATCGCAAGAACAGAAAACCAAACACCGCATGTTTTCACTCATAGGTGGGAATTGAATAATGAGATCACTTGGACACAGGAAGGGGAACATCACACACCACAGCCTATTGTGGGGAGTGGGGAGGGGGGAGGGATAGCATTAGGAGATATACCTAATGGAAATGACGAGTTAATGGGTGCAGCACATCCACATGGCACATGTATACATATGTAACAAACCTGCATGTTGTGCACATGTACCCTAGAACTTAAAGTATAATAAAAAAAAAATTACCGCAAACATTACATCATAGCAGGTTTGAAAAATATTGCTCCAATAGCAATCATTTTTGTGTCTGTGGTTTTACTACCGATAGTTTACAAACTTTTAGCGAAAATATTAATTTTTACATCCTCTCCCTATATATGATTTTTTTAAAGTTAAGCGTTCCCCCGCAGTCTATTGAGTGTTTATTTTGTTCTTTCTACTCATCATTGTCTTTATATTTATTTGGTTATATTCATGAATGAGTAAAAAGAGGGGAAAAACGTATAGGAAGAAAAAGTTTACTGATCACTGAAAATTACTCAAATTACAAACTAACTTCAAGGGTCTATTTAAAATTAAATTTTTTATTATTTTATATGTGTTAAAATAGAGATTTAATTAAGTTTGATGTTTTAAAGTAATGTGACTTTTTTCACGTCAGACCCTCACAGTATGTGTGTGTGTGTGTGTGTTTTTTTTTTTTCTCATTAGAATTGTTGTAACTCTTAAGACAAACTAGGATATCATTTGAGTAGATTGTATACCAATGGGATTTACTTATTTATTCTCTCAATAGTTGTTTATTGAGCATTTAGTATGTGCCAAGGATTGTGTGGACACTAATAATTTGATGACAAAATAAGACCAAAAAAAAAAAACAACAATAAAAGCATGTTGATGTCTCCAAAGAGTTTACAATCCAGTGGGAAGGAGACACATAAATCAGATAAGTATAAATGAAAACTATGCAAGTTGAGGTACCTGTGCGGGGATGACTTGGAGAGACTGGTAAGTTGCTACTTAGGGAAGGGAAATTGAGGAATAATCTGAAGATGAATCATTTTAGGAAAAGAGTGTGGGAACAGCAGAAATGTAGAAAATTGGGAAGTTTGACAGTGACACAGTCTAGCAAGAAAAAGAATCATGGCTAGATTGAAAGAGCAGGGAAATGGAGGAGAGAGAACAACTGGAGACATAAGTATACTGTCAGGCTGTGTAAAGAATGCCTGAAGTACCCTGAGAACTGTACGAAATCGGTGACAAGGGCTTGGCATAATCACACTAGTCTTTTGAAAAGTCCACTTTGCTTGTATTCTGAATAACTAGTTGGAGTGCAGCAAGACTGGATATGTTGAGACAAGTTAAAAGACCCCTGAGGGAGTGCACATAATACAAGTTAGTAGTGATTTTATGTTAATATTTTATTAATTTACATAATTTACAACAATCACAGTTTGGAAGTTTCCACTTTTTAGCTATAGAATGATGCTATCTTACGGGCTATTAAATAAAATAGATTCCTTATTAAACATATTAAAATGGAAATCTTTATGCCAGCATTCATTAAAATGGCAAAAGAAAAAAACAATTTTTAAGATTACAAGGATGAAAATAGAAACAGAAGCTGGAAGAACGAAAGTTGATTGACTCCAATATTACTGAATGTGACATAAATTTCTACTTAAATTATTCATTCCACTTCCTAACTAAAACCTGACTTTTCTAGGAGGCTATATAATCATCATTTTAATAAGTTGCTAATCAATTTTAAATTCCTTTTATATAATAAATTTTCAGCTTGCCAATTGGAAATCCTAGTGATACTCTAATATGCATTACATGGAAAGAGGAGCTGCAGTGCTTGATGAGAAAAGCAGACATGGGGCTGGTGTATTGGTTAGGGATCTCCAGAGAGACAGAACCAATAGGATATATATAACACTTTTTCTAAAAAGAGAGTGTTAGAAGAAATTAGCTCACATGTATTTTATTGGTTCTGCCTCTAAAGAAGGAGAGAGATTTAGAAGAAATTGGCTCGCATGATGATAGAGACTGGAAGTCCTAAATCTGTGGAGCCCATGTGCCAATTGCAGTCCAAAGGTTGGGAGCTGCTGTAGAAACAGGAAGAGCCCAATGTCTCAGTGTGATAGCTACCAGGAAGGATAATTCTCTTTTACTCTGTGAAGTGTGGGCCTTTAGTTCTATTTAGGCCTCCAACTGATTGGGTGAGGTTCATCCACATTGTGGAGGGCATTCTGCTTTACTCAGTCTATTGATTTAAATGTTCATGTCATCCAAAGCACTCTCACAGAAATGTCAGAAAAATGTATGTCCAAATATCTGGGCACCACATGGTCCTGTCAAGTTGGCATATAAATTAACCACCACGGATGGATTCAGGAATAATTTCCACACACACACACACACACACACACACACAGACACACACACGCACACACAGACACGATACAACTATCACACATTTAAATTCGAAATCTAGTAACTTATTTTTATTTGTCAGCTAATAGCTACTTTCTTTTCTTCTTGCAAGATAAGATTTCTCAGTGTGGACGAGAAAATTTGAAGTTGATCTTAAATATTTATAGCAAATGAAATGCCATATCTGTTAATATTTTTATTTTAAAATATAGGTGTGAAGAGTTTTCTGTTTGTGTTGTTTTTTTGCTAATTACAAAGCCTCTGAGTTTAGATATTAATACTAGCAATTAGGTGAATAGCAGATTATAAGACATAGAAACAGATAAAGAAAACTTAGGATACATTTTTATAACTTAGGATTTCTTCAACTTTTGTACTGTAAGAAAAAATAATTTTTTGTGTGTAAGAACATTTTCTTTTTCGTATATAACATATGAAAGTCAGAACACTGGGATGTTTTATACATATTTAAAATTTCAGTGTACTATTCCATTAATTAGCTGTCATAAACAGTTTTCTCACTGATGTATATTGAAAATTATAATTTGTTGAAGGCAATGTAAGTAAAGCTGCCAATGGATTTAAAATAACTGATATAGAATTATTTAACTGATAGTTATTTGTGCAAGAATTTTATGGGTTTTCAAACAAAAGAAAAACAAAAACAATAACAAAGTTGGATCTATGAACAAACCTGTATCCCCCTCCCCCAATTTTCATGTGACTGGTGAAGCCTTAATCTCCAATATGAGTGCATTTGGACATAAATGTTACAGGGAATAAGTAAGGTTATACGAGGTCATAAGGGTTGGACTCCAACCTGATAGGAATAGTGGGCTAATCAGAAAAGACACCAGAGAGCTCTGTCCCCGAAAGGGTGCACAGATGGAGGAAAACGTTGTGTGAAGACACAATGGGAAGGCAGCAATTAGGAATCCAGGAAGAGTGTCTCACCAGAAACCTAATTGGCCAGAACTTGGATTTTGAACCTCAAGCCTCCAGAACTATGAACAAATAAATTTCTGGGTTTTTGTAAGCCACCCAGTCTGTACTATTTTGTGACAGTAACCTGAGTTGACTTACACACTGCACAAGCTAAACCGACTGGGATCATTTTTGTAGTTAATCTCATACCCAGAATATCTTGCCATTCCATTTTGTTGGTATATATATTTCATGGTTCCTGAAAACTTGAATGCATGAATTTTTAACATATGAATTCTAATTTTTTAATTTATAACATTGATGCTTCATAAGACATTCACTACTTATAGAATACAGATTTGTGGTAAATCTAGACCTTAGTTTCATTTGATCATGAGTTTTGAGTTCAGAGGAAGATGTTTTCAGTAGGTAGGATTACCTGTAAAGCAGTAATCAAGTTATCTGGCCCATAGCAAGACCAGAGTGAAATTTTAATTTCCCCCCCAAACTTGCCTTTCCCACAGTTTTCTCCATCTTGGTAAACACCACCAATATCCACTTGGCTGCACAAGCCAAAACCTTAGCTGCATCTTGAATATCTTTGTTTACTGTCACTTTCTGAAAGACATTCCTAATTATTGAATAGAAAGTAAGAAGTCTGCCCTTCCTGTCACAATTCTTTGCGTATTATTCATCACAAGTTGAAATATCTATTTCTTAAAATTATTCATTTGTTTGACTACAGTCTGTCTCCTCTACTAGCATTTTAACTTTACGATCAGGAAACCTTGGTTCTCTCGTTGTCTTCTTCATTCCTAGTTCTGGACCTGTGCCAGTCACATAGAAACTGCTTAATAATTATTTGTTGAAGAATGTTTTTAATGAATAATCCTCAGCAAAGTCCTGAGAGGTAAGCCTTATTCACTTCACTTTACAAGACCAGAGACATTAAATCACCGCTAAAATCCTACTTAAGTTTTTTTGAGTTTTAGATATTTTTAAAAATGGCCATAAGACCTAATAAAATTGTTTCAATGTTTTCATAGGATATTGAATAAAGTCAAATTCTGTAGCAGATTATCTGTCACACAATGAAATTTAATGAATATTTTCTCATTTCTTTGAGCTCATCAAAACAAGAAATTTAGAAATGAGTTTGACACTTTTCCCGCACTGTAACTTACAACTAAGAATTCTCTGTCTGTTGAAATTGAAATAAACAGTCATATATGTAAAGTCATATATGTAAAAATCTTTTTAAAAATCAATCTTCTAATACACTGACAAGAAAAAAAAAATTTAGAAATAAATTCATGGCCGGGCACAGTGGCTCACGCCTGTAATTCCAGCACTTTGGGAGGCCGAAGCAGGTGGATCATGAGGTCAGGTGTTCAAGACCAGCCTGGCTAAGATGGTGAAGCCCCGTCTCTACTAAAAATACAAAAATTAGCTGGACGTGGTGACTCACACCTGTAATCCCAACTACTTGGGAAGCTGAGGCAGGAGAATCGCATGAACTAGAGAGACGGAGGTTGCCGTGAGCTGAGATGGCACCACTGCACTCCAGCCTCGGTGACAGAGCGAGACTCCATCTCAAAAAAAAAAAAAAAAAAAAAAGGAAAAGAAAAGAAAAAAAGGAAATTCACATGCTGTATAACTTATTCCTTTTAGTGGTCAGTTATGTAATATTTCAAATTATATACTGCTGTGATAACCATCACAGTCATGATATAGAAAATATTTGTATTTTCCCCAAAACTTTCCTAACTTGACCTTTGCAGTCAACCAGTCCCCAAACCAGCACTAACTTCTTGTAACTAATGATGATTTATTTCCCTATAATTTTTCCTTTGTCAGACATGTTTTATAACTATTATTTCCCAGTATGTGACTTGTCATTTTATTTTTGAAACAATGACTTTTGAAGGGTATACATGTTTAATTTTTATGGAGTCCAATTTATCAAGCTTGTCTTTTATGATTTGTATGTCATGTCTTATAGCTTAGAACTTTTACATACCTAAAGTCAAAAATTGTTTTTCCTAAATATTCTTCTAAAGATTTAAAAATTTTGATAGAAAATCCAGGTCTAAAATCTATTTTCGGTTAATTTTTTAACAAGTTATGCTATATGTGTTAAGATTTATTTGTTTGTTGGTAAGTTGAAGTCCAATTACTTTAGCATAATTTGTTGAATAGACTTCATTAAATTGCTTTTGTGCACTTGCAGGAAAACAATTGACCGTATATTTGTAGATCAATTTCTGGTCTCTACTGTCCCATTGATTTTTGTACTTATTATTTTATCAATATGATATTGGTTCAATTATTTTTACTTTATGATAATTACTTAACATAAGTGTGGGTTTTTCAGCTTTGCTTTTCTTTTTAAAAAATACTTTTGGTGTTCTAGATATTTTTCCTCTTTATATGAATTTTGGAATCTTCTTGCTAATTTCTACTAAAAAATTTGCTTTTGTTTTTTAATTAGGATTGCGTTGAATCTACAGATGAATTGGGAGAAGTAAAATCTTTACAATATTGAGTCTTCCAATCCAAAAACATGGGATATATTATAATTTATTGAGGCTTATTTTGATTTCTTTCATTAGTGTTTGGTAATGTTTAGCCTACCACATTTGAAAATATTTTTAAAAATTCAGACTCTAGTATTTCGATGATTTTTTTTTTTTTTTGGTGTGATGTTGAATGGTACTGTAATTTCTCTCCCTAACCATTTGTTTGTTCTGTGACTTGCTAAAACCCATGTATCAGGTACAGTAACATTTGCAAATTCTTGTAAGACAATCAGCATGTTATCTGAATATAGAGCTAATTTCATTTCTTCTTTTCCAATTTCATACCTTTTATTTCCTTTTTTATGTCTTATATAAAATAAGGTGACACCACCATGTTGAATAGAAGTGGTGAAAGCAAATTTCCTTTCCTGGTTTCCATCTTAGAAAGTATTCACACACTCACCTTTAAGTGTGATGTTAGTTGTAAGGTTTTGTAAATGTCCTTAATCAGGTCAAGAAATTTTTTTAGTTTGTTAAAATGTGTTTAGCTTGAGAATATTTTTTTATGAAGGAATATTGAATTTGGCCAGGTGCATTTTTGCTTTTTCTGGATCTACTAAGATGATAATATGCATTTTCTTCTTTACCATTGAAATTTTAATGTTGTATCAGGTTGCACTCTTGCATAAATTCCACTTGGTCATGGATGTATTATCTATCTATCTATCTATTTATCATCTATCTATCTATCTATCCCTTATAATTTATTTATCTTGCTGAATTTAACTTATTAATATTTTAATGATAATTTCTGCATATATTTTTGTAATAGATTTAGTTTGTAGTTTTCTGACTTTAGGATGATGACAATGCTCTCATTATAAAATAAGTTGGAAAATACTCCCTCCATTTCTGTTTTCTGCAAGAGTTTATGTAGAATTGGTAACTGTTTCTAATCAAATGTGTAGTAGAATTTTCTAATAAAGCTGTCTTGTTCTGGCATTTTTTGAAAGAATTTTGCCTATAAATTCAATTTATTTAATAACCATCATTAAAGACTATTCTAATTATTAATATCTTCTTTCATAAGTCCAGGTGCTGTGGTTCATGCCTGTATTCACAGCACTTTGTGAGGCCAAGGTGGGTGAATTACTTGAACCCAGGAGTTTGAGCCTAGACTGGGCAACATGATAAAACCCTGTCTCCACACACAAAAAAAATACAAAAATTAGCCAGGCATGGTGGTCACATGCCTATAGTCCCAGCTACTATGGGGGCTGAGGTGGGAGGATCACGTGAGCCCAGAAGCTTGAGGCTGAAATAAGCTGTGATCATGCCACTGCACTCCAGCCTGCATGACAAAGTGAGACTCTATTTCAAAACAAACAAACAAACAAACAAACAAACAAACAAACAAACAAAAAACCTCAAAAAACAAACCAAAAAAACCCTTCTTTCACAGACTTTGGTAGTTTGTGTCCTTCAAGGAATTTGCTTATTTTTTTTCTATTTACCAATGCATTGTTACATTTGTCTTTATAATTGTTTCTTTTCTTTTTTCTTTTTTTTTTTTTTTTTGATCTGGTACTAATTTTATAGCCCTTTTTTCATTTCTTAAGGTGGAAACATAGATTATTGATTTAAAGTCTTTATATTTTTCTAATATAGGAATTTAATGCGGCAAATTTTCCTCTGAGCACTTCTTCCAATTTATACCAACATTTTTATATTTCATTTTCATTTTTTTGTTCAAAATATTTTCTAAGTTTTATAATGATTTATTCTTTGAACAATGAGTTCTTTAGCAAAATGATTTGGGAATTTTACAACTATTTCTTTTGTTACTAATATCTACTTTTATTCAATTTTGGTAGGAGAGAACATTTTGGGCAAACTCAATTTATTAAAATTCGCTGAGTTTTGATTTAATGTCCAGGATAGCATCTATCTTGGTGAATATGACATGAGCTAATGGGAAAGTAGTCAGTTCTGCTTTTGTTTGATGAAATGTTGAGTAAATAATAATTTGATTACATTAATTGAGAGTATCACTCACATCTTTTACATCCTTTTTGCTTTTCTGTTTACATTTATCTTACCAAATATTAAAAAATAATGTTAAGGTCTTCAACTAATTGTGTATGTTCCTAGTCCCTTTTCAGTTTTATAATGCTTTGTTTCACAAATTTTGAAGCTCTATTTTCAGATAAAAACACTTTCAGTGTTGTTAATGTCTTCTTGGTAAATATATATTTTTCATTGTATAATAACACTCTCTAACTCTGATAGTGCTCCATGTACTGAAGTCTGATTTATGTGCTATTAGTACAACTACTCCAGCATCTTTTTGCATAGTATTACAGGGTATATCTTTTTCTATTTTTTTTTTTTGCCTTCAATCTATCCATATCTTTATAGTTTAAGTGCATTTCCATAGACAGCATTTAGTTGTATCCTGATCTGTAATTCAGTCTGGAAAACTGAGTGTTTTCAATTGATATGTTTAGACCATTTACATTTATTATAATTATTGCTACGGTTAGATTGAATTTTACCATCTTCCTAGTTTTTTACTCTTTTTTCCATTGTTTTTTGTTCCTTTTCTTAAAAAAACTGATTTTACAGTTTGTTGAGTATTTTAAAATAATTCTCTTTTATATCTACTATTGGCTTCTCATTTATTTCAGTGTTATTCATTTTAGTATTATTTTTACTATTTTCTTTATTTGTATTTAATATTATTTTAAAATTTATTTTACCATTACTCTTATGGTTGCTCTAGGGTTTAAAATACATACCTTTTATTCATCACAGTTTACTTTCAAATAATAATGTATGGCTTTATGTATAGTGTGTAACTGTTATAGTATATTTCCAAATATTTTTTCTCATCTTTTTTGCTATCATTGTCATACATTTTATTTTTCTTATGCTATAAACTTTGAATACATTGCTACTATATATACTTTAGACGGTCAGTTATCTTTTTTAAAATACAGCCTTCATTTTAGAGCAGTTTTAGAGTCACAGCAAAATTTAACAAAAGGTACACAGATTTTCCATCTACCTCTGCCCCACACATGTATAGCCTTCCCCCCATAAACTTCCTCCATTAGATAGATGTATTTTTTACAACCGATGGGCTTACATTGGCATATCATTATCAATTGCCTTTTAAAATAACTAGAATAAAAGTGTCTTTTATATTTATCTTTATTTCTAACTTTTCATGAGTTTTTCATTTTCTTATAGAGACAGAATTATGTACTCTGGTATCATATTCCTTCTGCCTCAAGAATTCCTTTTAATGAATTTCCCTGTTTTGTTTTTATGTAGACTGTTTTTTGAAATATATTTTGATTAGATATATAATTACAAATTGGTGATTTTTTTCTTTCAACCTTTTAAAAATATCTCAAATGGTATCAAGCTTGCATAGTTTCAGATGAGAATTCTGTTTCTTTTTCCCTTTAGTGTTTTTGGTTCTTATGTATGCATCTTTATTCCCTTACTGCTTTAAAGATTTTCTGTTACATGTAATACAAAGGACTTTCACTCTCAGTCCGAACAACATGGGAAGCCACTGGAGGGTGTGAGCAGAGGGATATCATTACCTGTCTTTGGTAATGACAGAATCACTATGACTACAGTGAAAAGAACAAGCTAAATAAGGTCAACAGCAGAATCAGGGGGTCCAGTTAGGAGCTTATTGTAATAATCCAGGCAAGAGATGATAATTGCTTGAGAGATGTGGTTTATTTTTTGATGTGCCAATTTAATTTGGGTTTAGCCCTCACTTATTCAATTAATCACTAGTCTGGCTGTTTTGAAGGGAACTTGCAGAGGTAATTAAAATCCCTAATCAGTTGGTTTTAAGCAAGGGAGTCAGTACTGGATAACACAAAGGGACCTGACTTAATCAGTTAGAAGACATTAAACGTAGTGCTGGATTTTTCTTGAGGGAATAGAAGAAATTCTGCTTGTGGGAAAATAGCTTTGGCCATGCACGTGATTTCCAGCATACTTGTGATCTTCCTTTCCAGGCAGTCTGCACTACAGTTTTCAGACTTGCATACCCCGCCCACACAATCACGAAAGCCACTTCCTTGAACTCTTTCCCTCTCTGTTCCTACTTTCTCTTTCTCCCCACAACCTCCCTCTCTCTCTCTCTCTCTCTCTACACACACACACAAACACATACACACACATAGATTTATTTTACTTGTTCTGTTTCTCTGGTGACCCCAAACTGATATAGGAGTTAAAAAATTGTTAGACTGAGGATATCAGCCTATAGCTCAAAATATATATCTATGCCCTTTATATATCTATATATCCATGTACAAAAGAAATTGGGTTTACTTATCTTGCAATATGTCATAAAATTGCCTATTCAATAAATACAGGTCTATACCATTATTTTAATAGCTATGTTGCCATTTGCTAAATAAATACCAGCATTGCTTAATCAGTCTGTCTCTACTTGGATTATTTTCTGTGTTTCAATATTATGAATAATGTTGATTTAAACTTTTTTTGTATGTACGAATGTGTGTGTGTGTCATGCTTAGACCTAGTTTTTTTTTTAGCTAATGTAATATAAGGTGATTGCATTCTAATATATTTATTTGGCAAACCTGTGCCTTTAAAAGTTTTGTGTTCTTAAACAATGTTACTCACCATGTTAAATTTATTTAATTGTATTTAAAATATGAATGCATATTTAGATGCATGCAGGTTATAAAATTACACTATGGCTGCTTTGGAAAATCACAAACAGAAAGGCTGTGAATATTATTTGACAAAATAGTGAATTTCACTTTCCAAAGAACTTTCTAATATTAATCCAGAGTCCAGTCCTTTGTGAAGAAAATTAAATGACTCAATTTTTCTCTGTTCATTTATTATTTATGCAATAATCCCCACATGATTTATTGGTTTATTTGTAACTGAAATGTACAAAGTCCTTTTCAAATGAAAATATTACAAGCTGAAAATAGATTAGCTGGTAGGTTTTGAAAAATATAAGCAGACTTTTACTAATGCATTGAACTATACACCTCATTCTTAACTTACTGGTATTTCAGTGGGCTGTGCCATCTTATGAATTTAGGGGTGTTTAAGGTTTAATAGAGCCATCTTCCATGTATTAAAGATTTTTGCAAGTTGACATTTTAGAAAAGAGAGATAATAAAAGAGGATGGGGGGAGAGGAACGTTCTTACTTGTTCTCACAGCTGTGAGGACTGTTATTAGTGAAAGACACTCTAAGAATATATTTCATTTTTGACACGCAATCTCTGTCAAATGATGGCATGTCAGCATTTGGTGATATTTTGAAAAGAATGTCAGGTGCAATAGAGGAAAGAACCACTAGTTTAATGGATTGTTAAAACAATACATTAAATTTGATTTCTGAATACATTTGATTTCATCAAAACTAAAAGCTTCATTTCTTCTCATTCCTGAAAAATGTCCTTTCTATTTTGGAGTTGAGGGAAGGAGAAATAGTTTTGTGTTAACCTAAACTTGTTCCTTCACCACATCTATTTACAGTTACAAATGCAGCAGAAATATTTTAAACCTTCGATTGCTATTACTGATCTAAAATCTGCATTTAGTATTTACTTCATTGTGACATGTAGGATTTTAGTCTTGTAGCTGTTTATTGTATATAAAGTCTGTATTTTTAAAACTGTCCTAACATGCACTGCGTTTTCTTTCCTGCTAGGAAGCGCAACGTAATTATTATCCCGACTCTAAAACAAAACAACTGAATATACAATGATAACAGAAATACTCACTGTGCCATTTATTAGGTATATAACTGGACAACGTGTGTGTGTGTTTGTGTGTGTGTGTGTGTGCGTATACGTACCTAAGATTTGGTATTGCATAACGGAGGTACTTATGGGACTTACCCCACAGCACTCTTGTGTGGATTCAGGAGGTCAATGTGAAACACTTACAATATTTTCTTTCACATAGTAAAGGGGGAGTGAATGAAGGTCCTCCACTAGGCATTATGTGCTAGTTGAAGTCCTAGTTGCAGTATTTAATCTGAAGATGGCACTGTAGGCTGTCATCATTGAAACTGGCTTGAGGAATCAATAGCAGCCAATACTATAAAATGAATCCCTCAAGCATATATTCTGCAGTTCAAAAATGTAGTTGGCATGAAAGATAATTGTTTTAAACGAAAACTTATTTTAATAGCGGGTCTCAGTACGAGCTCTATCACCAGATGGGTAAGTGACCTCGGGCAAGTCACTTAGATTTATACAATCACAGACATTTGAAACTAGTATCTGAAACTAGTAAATTTGAAGTAATTATAATTAGGGGAATTGAAGTCAGAAATCACATAGCTAATTGGTGGCCAAATCTGAACTCTCTGTGCAGTGTTATTCAATTATACCACATTAATGCAGTCAACAAACATTTATTAGCAATCGCTCTATGCCAGTCAATCAATGTCACCGTCCATCAAATGAGACTGGATAGATACATTATGTAAGGAATGCTTGAACTCTAAAATCCTCTTTCTCTCTGAAACAAATTAAGAATCATTCTAACAACTTGATGAAATTTTTCAGATGTTTGAATTAAATCGTGAGACAATTTACTTGGAGAGATGAGAACTCAGAAGCCTTAGTATCCATCAGGACTTAGACAAATAACCTAATTCCCTGAGCTTCAGTGTTTTCTTCTGAAGATTTGGGATGGTACACAGCAGGAGTATAATATCATAATAGGGCCAGTGTGAGTTGGCACCACAAATTCCATCATCTCACTGCTGCCAAACTTGGAGGCTAGTCGGTGTAGAGGAATGCTAACACCAAGTTTTATCTTATGCTACCACATTGCTCCAGAGTTTGTGAGATAGAGCTTGTGAGGTAGTTCTCTAAAAAAAAAATCAGAATGCCTTTTTATAGAATCTATTGAAACATTACTAGTACTTTTCCTTCTCTAGAATCATGAAATGCTAGGACTACATAGGATCCAATCACTCAATTGCTGATTGATTAAATTGAGAGACAGAAATCTTAACAGCCAGCTGGTTGCAGAGTAGGAGGCACATCCTAGTACACCTGAACACCAATTATTTTCTGATTTTATGTGAGTAATTGAGAATGAATATTTGAGGATCATCTTCTTATACACTATTAGATGCTTTAACATGGATTATCTTGAAACAATTTGTATAGTTTTATATTGTTAAGGTTATATGATTAGATACCTTCATATTTAATATTAAATACTATTGTATTTTTTCTTGAGAATTAATACCTTTATCACTCTGAAATATCCATGCTAATCTCTAGTAAAACCTTTGACTTAAATAATTTTGCCTGATATTAGTATAGCTATAGCCACTTTCTTTTGTTTAGGGTTTGCATTGTATAACATTTTTTATCCTTTTGCTTTTAACTTTTCAATTTTCCAGTATTTTAGAGGGATCTAAGTAATATATGTTGAGATTTTAGAAATATCTATTATTACAATAATATATTTTTAATTTTAATAGTCGAATTATATTTAATGTCATTACTAATATATTTGGTTCATAACTACCATTGTAGTATTTGCTTTCTGTTCAATTCTTATGTTTTAAGTTCTTTTGTCTCTTTCTTCCTTCTTTTAGAATACTGAAAATTTCTAACATTCCATTTGTTCTTTTATTTTTGCTT
Source organism: Macaca fascicularis (assembly GCF_037993035.2). NCBI lineage: Eukaryota > Metazoa > Chordata > Mammalia > Primates > Cercopithecidae > Macaca > Macaca fascicularis. Next base: position 45,177,218 of record NC_088375.1, read on the forward strand.
TTTATACTTGTAATTTTTATGCACTGTTGTGTATACTGAAATACTCTAAAGTTACCACATGCACAATAGACATTGCTTATTATCTTGTAGTTGTACTTACGTTGCTTTATTACATGTACAAATTTTCTGACTGTGTCAAAACCTTGGAACGTTCTAATTCTATTGAAATATTACTGCCTTTTATGTTACTGTTGTTGTGAATTTTGACTCTGAATTTATCTTATATTCTACAAAACATTTCTGTTATTGTTTTTTACAGACAATAGTTACTTATAGCTAGCATTCTGTTATTCTTCTTTACTTTTTGCATTTTCATGATTCTGTCAAATTACATTTCTTCTTTCTAAGGATATTCCTTTAATAATCCTTTTAGTGTTGGCCTATTGACAACACATTTTCTTTATTTTTGTTTTTCTGAAAATTAATTTTTATCTATTAGGTATCAGTTTAATACTAGGTTGGCAATGCTTTTCTTTGTACTTAAAAATGACATCCTTTTGTCTGTTTGCTTCCATTAATTCCTTTGATAAGAAAACTGCCAGCCTTATCCCTTTTCCTTCTCTGTTTCCTATGTGTTTCAAATTTTTTATACATATATATGTGGGGGGGGGGGTTGTGTGTGTGTGTGAATATATATATATATATATAAATTGTGTTTGTATGTATTTATTCTGTGCTTCAGGTCACGAAGAATTTATTTATTGACCTCACTTTCAGTTGAGTCATTCTCTTTTTTATGGGGTGTATCAATTGAACTCACCTATCATGTTTTAAATTTTTATTGATTTAATTTTATATGATAAAATGCAGAGATTTTAACAATTCAGGTTGAGTTTTGACAATTGCATATATGCATTTGAATGCTATCCTACATGTGTATAGTGTGTATTAGTTTATTTCTATTACTTTAAAAAGTTATACAAAGCCACTTTTTAGTCAATTAAATCCTTCCAAAAGGCAACCACTTTCTAATATTTATAGCTACAAATATATGTTTGTGTATGTGTGTGTGTATAATCACAGGGTGAGCATACATTAGTGTCTGACTTTATACCATTTCTTATTTTGAGATGTATCAGTAGTTCATTGATTTTTATTGCTGAGTAATATTTCATTGCATATTTTTCTGTTGTTTGTGGGAGTTTTATGGTGGGGAGTTTGATTCAATTTTTAGCTATTTATTAATGTGACTACTTTAAACATTCTTTTTCACATCTTTTTTCTGGATATGTGTTTTTATTTTTGTTAGTTAAATAACCAGGAATAGAACTGCTGAGTCATGTGGTCAAGTGTTGTTTAGCTTTTTGTGTTGTTGTTATTTTTTTAAATATTTATTTATTTATTTATTTTTAATTATACTTTAAGTTCTAGGGTACATGTGGATAATGTGCAGGTTTGTTACATATGTATACCTGTGCCATGTTGGCGTGCTGCACCCATCAACTCGTCAGCACCCATCAACTCGTCATTTACATCAGGTATAACTCCCAATGCAATCCCTTCCCCCTCTCCCCTCCCCGTGATAGGCCCGGGTGTGTGATGTTCCCCTTCCCGAGTCCAAGTGATCTCATTGTTCAGTTCTCACCTATGAGTGAGAACATGCGGTGTTTGGTTTTCTGTTCTTGCGATAGTTTGCTGAGAATGATGGTTTTCAGCTGCATCCATGTCCCTACAAAGGACACAAACTCATCCTTTTTTATGGCTGCATAGTATTCCATGGTGTATATGTGCCACATTTACTTAATCCAGTCTGTCACTGATGGACATTTGGGTTGATTCCAAGTCTTTGCTATTGTGAATAGTGCCACAATAAACATACGTGTGCATGTGTCTTTATAGCAGCATGATTTATAATCCTTTGGGTATATACCCAGTAATGGGATGGCTGGGTCGTATGGTATTTTTAGTTCTAGATCCTTGAGGAATCGCCATACTGTTTTCCCAAATGGTTGAACTAGTTTACAATCCCACCAACAGTGTAAAAGTGTTCCTATTTCTCCACATCCTCTCCAGCACCTGTTGTTTCCTGACTTTTTAATGATGGCCATTCTAACTGGTGTGAGATGGTAGCTTTATAGGAAGTTACTGATGGTTCTTCAATGGCAATGGAGGAGAGCTCCATTTGTTCCATATGCTCACTGACATTTAGATAGAATTGTTGGTCTGTTTAAATGTTCTAGTGAATGTGAAATGGGATCTAGCGTTTTTAATATGTGTTTCCCTATTGACTCATGATATGGAGCACTTATTCATGTGTGTATTGCTTATTCACGTATCTGCTTTTGTAAAGTGTTCATTTAAATATTTTGCTTAATTTCAAGTTGTGGCTGGTTGTCTTTTATTGCTTTTTAAATGACTTTATGTATTTTGAATATGAATCCTTTGAAGATATGTGAACTCTGAATATGTTTTACAGTGTGTGGCTTATTTATTTTCTTAATGGCAACTTTTGATAAGCAAAAATTTTAAATTTTGATGAAATTCAATATATCTTTTTTCCTTTCTTTCGTGATTAGTGCTTTTTGTGTTCTGTTAAAGAAATCTTTACCTCAAAGTGAAAATGATAGTGTCCTATGTTTTCTGTTAGAAGGATGATAGTCCTAGCTTATATGTTTAGGTTTAAGAGGCATCTCAAAGTAATTTTTGTTTATAAACTAAGGTAGGGGGTCAAGGTTTCCTTTATTCTCCATATGAATATTTTGTTATTCTGACACTATTCATTTATTTTAATCCTCTTTTTCTATCTTCTTAAAGAAAGAGCTTGGACAACCGATTTTATACTTCTCTTCTAATTATTAAACCTTAGCTGTAACCCTCAAATGTTTTATATTATATTTTAATCATGTTCTTTAAAGATGTTTATATTTTCCCTTTTTACTTTTCTTTGAGTAATGAATTCTTTTGAAATGTTTTCACTTTTATTCTGCTCTATATCTTAATGTTATTAATTGCTAATGTAATATTATATTTATTAGTGATCATGTTTTGTATGATTTCAATCCTTTGTAATATATTAAGATGCATGTTATAGATGTTATAGCTGGACATAATCTATTTTAATGAGCATTTCCTGTGCAATAAAAAAATGTATATTCTTTGATTGCCAGATGTATATTCTATAAATATCAATAGGCCAAGTTAGTTGATTGCATTTTTAAAATATCCTATATATTTGCTTTATTTTACCCTTGACTTGTTCTATCATTCATGGAGATGGATGTTAAAGTCTTTAATCATGTTTGTTGATTTGTTTATTTCTTCCTTAAGTTCTGTCAAATTTTACTTAACGCATTTAAAGCTTTTTAGGGGGGTACATACACATGTAGAAGAATGTCTTTTTGATAACATGATGCTTTTGTCATTATGAAATGTCCCTCTTTGTTTTGAAGTCTATATCAGTCATATCAGCTTTGTTATTCTTGGTGTTTTGCGTATCATAATGATACCCTTATATTTTCAATTAATATTAGCTTTAAACTGTTTCTCATATATAATATGTAATTGTATCTTCCTTTTTAAAATTTCCAGTTTCTCAACCTCTTTCTTTTCACTGTAGTGTTTAGTCTATTTATGGAACATTTTGGTGCCCCTACATTTACTGTAATTATTTCAAAATCCAGCAATTTAAGGTAGACTGGGAGAAATTTCTTTACTTAGGGAACATGATTGCCTCCTAAAGATAGTCTAGCCACTGTGATAGGGTAAACAGAGAGGCAACAAGGCCAGTTTCACTTTCTCAGGCAGAGGCAAGAGAGGAAGTTTTAGCTCAAGATGTTTATGTGTTTCCAAATAACATCTACTCCTATACAAACCCCTACACAGTAGCTGCTAAAGAATGCTAGCCATCCGAATGACTCATGTATGTTCTCACTTTTCTTTTGCTCTATATCCTAATGTTATTAAGTTATAATGTAATATTATTATATTTGTTAGTGATCGTGTTTTGTATGATTCCAGAAGCAGAGCCCCTGGAAAACTCATATATGTATTGACAATAGTCCTTGTAGCCCCTGGAACAAAACTTACACAAGGCCTGGTGATGAAGAGATACAAGATTGTCACCCAAGGACTTGATTATACCTCTGTTGAAAGTTAATGCACACTAAACAGAACATGGCAATTGGGACTCTCAATTTTATATTCTCAAAAAGGAACAGTGAATTCTATATTATCAACAATTACAGTGAAGATACAAGTAGAATACAATCAATGCCACATTTTTTTGAAATTCTGTGTAAACTGTAATATTCTGTCAACATTAATGACATTTGAAGTATCCTGTCAAAACAATTGCAGCTACTTTATGTATAAAACATATTAAATAGGCTCATCCAACTTGCATTCTTTATTAAGCTTATTTTCATATTTTTTTCCTATGGATGAACTTAAAAATAATTTTGTTTCTTAATTAAGATGCTATGCATGAAGATGCTGAATAATTTAAGACAATTGTTCATTCAAATGGTTGCTAATTACACCCTTCTGGCATAGTTATTTTATTATTACTACATTTAGGAATAATATGCTGTACTACTTGGACTTGAACATATTTCTGACATTTTAATGAACACACTACTTAGTTGTATTTTACAGGGTTTTTCAGTGAACCACAGAGGATTAAAAAATGTCATTCAAGAGTTGTAGATAATTAAACTGACTGAATATAAGAAGCCTCATTTGGAAGTGAAAATTATGTATGAATTTTGTTGAGCTGGAAATGTGTTTTACTAAATGACTTTAGATTTGTTACTTTTAAACACAAGATGAAGGGAATCGAGGGTATACTTTCTTCTCACCTCAATTTGCTCCATTTGCATGAACTATTTTATCTTTCAATATCCCTTTTGATATTTCATTTTGGCCCTTGAATACATCAAAGATTATTTAAAATAAATAAATGTTGACTTTGAAATACTGCTAGATATATTCATTGCAATACATCAGGTGGGAAATTGGTGCAATTCAGTCATACACACAAACTCATAGATCAGATTTCCAGTTAAGTTTTAATATAAATAAATTTTAGATAGATATGACTTTCAATAAAATGGAATAATTTTTATTAGTTTCAAAATAATGATTTTACTTGCTTATCAATACAGTTGACCTTTCCCCACAGTGCTATGGTCTTCTTAGTACCTTTGCTATAATTATATTAACGTTTTCCTATATCTAAAAATTTGATTATTACTCTATTTTTATGGATCATTAAATTTTTCTATTCCAACTTGATCCCTATAATCAAGTTCCTGAGAGATTTCTGCTTGCTATTTTCTGTTTCAATCATGTGCATTTCATATTTATTATTAGAGATTTTAAATAATGACACATTGTTTAAGTGGTTGTAAGTTTGATTGTTATAAAGGTCTCTGGAGAATTCTGTAAGCTTTCACATCTGATAGAGAACCTCAATGAGGACATCTCTAATGTGGAATTCTTGGACAAGAAACTACAGATTATCTACTGTTCAGAAGATGTGACGAATTAGTGACTATCTTTCCTTACATAAAAAGTCAATCTTCCTAACCAGTTTATTGTTTTAGCTAAATGAATTGGTCAAATAGTTTAGTTACATTAGCAATATTTTGTTTCTAAAATATCTTGACATAAAACTGTTACTATGCATATATTATTAACCATGATCTTGTATAGCTCTATTTCAAGTATATTACTATTTCATAAAACCATAATGAAAATAGCTTTTAATACTGAAACATTTCATCAAACTTCTAAGACTTCCTCTCGTTAAAATTCCCAGGATTTGTAAAATTCTATCAATATACTTACTTAAAGCAAAACAGGTTGTGTTATAGTTTCTCAAAACAACATTTTTTATATTATACTTTTTAAAAACAACATTTTCCAGCTACCACTTTTGGCAAGAAATCGAGAGTTTAAACCTGTTGAAAGGAACATAAGATGAGTGTATGTTTCTCACAGTCATAATTAAAATGTGTTTATGAACATGTATATACTATTGCACATAAATTATGTATTCTTATTCATTCTTTAAAATCCACTATTTCTCATTATGTCAGATTGTGCCAAATTTCAGGTTAAGCTAATGAGGTATTTTCTTTTGAATTTTGAATTTCTTTAGTGAGAAGTTACTAAGAAATCATAAGTAAGTTCAAATTATTTACGAGTTCTCAATTTGAACACTAGGATTCTCAGAAACCTAGGAACAGGACAGAAACACCCTGCCTTTATCACAGTAGGCTAGGATATGCTGCAATAGCCAGTACAAAAATCAAAGTGGCTAAACACAATGAAAATTTCATTCTCCCATTACAGGTCCACACAGGTCGGCAGGACTCACCCTCCAGCTGATGGAGCTCCATCATGTTCCAACTACACTATCTGCTACCCATAATCTCCTTGGTCACTGCTATAGAGAAGCAGAGTCCCTGGAAAATAGCCCTAAGAAATTTAACTGCCTCAGGCAAAGATTGACATGTGTCACTGCTGCTCATATTTCATCGACATAGGCATGGCATACTTAAATGGAACAGTGCCAGGAAATGTGTGTTTGGAGGATTAAAATAGTCAGCAAGCAACAGTGACCCTGCCACATGGATATCTATGAGTGACACCCTGACTGTCACAATATGTGAACAAAAACTCAAGTGCCTATGGGAAAAATCACATATTATAAAATCATAACTGAAAACTTCGGAACTAATAATTTTCCGCTACAGAATATCTAATTCTTGTTTAACTTAACCTGAATTTTTTTAAAATAACAATTTTATTTCTAAGAAATACACACTGATTTATTGTTTTCACTTTTAGTGTGAGTGACCACTGCTTGATAAAGTTTACTCCTCATGCATTCTTTTTTCTTTTTTCCTCTAGGATGATATGGTGGATTGAACAGAGCACAGAGCTGAATCTGAAATACAGACACATTGAAATTAAAATAAAATTTACATAAATACATGTGGAAGAGCAAGGCCAACTAGATATCAATGATGGGCAAAGGGGACAGAGAAGCACATGAAAGGTAGGTTTTGGTCTCATGTATATTAGTTTCGTGTGGGTGTTGTAACAAAAGACCATGAACTTGGTGGTTGAAGACAAAAGAAATTTATTCTCTCACATTTTCTGAAAGCCAGAAGTCCAAAGTTAGCATTACCGGGCCAAAATCAAGATGTTGACAAGGCCATGCTTCTTCTGGAGGCTCTAGGGAAGTCTCCTTCCTTGTCTCTTCCAGCCTCTAGTGGCTGCCAACATTCCTGGACGTATGGCCACTTCAATCTTTCTGAAGTTCAGCACCTTCAAATCTCTCTATACTTCATGCATACATTGTCTTCTCTTCTGTGTGTACGTCAAATCTCTTTCTGCCTTGCTCTTATAAGGATACTTGTGATGACATTTAGGGACCAACCACATAATCAAGGATAACTCCCTCATCTCAAAATTCTTAATTTCATCGCATCTGAAATGACACGTTTTTTTCCCAAGTTAAGTAACATTTACAGGTTCCAAGGATTAGGACCTGATAACTTTGGGGACCATTATTCAGCTTACTATGCCATGTGAAATATTTCTTTTATTTCTGTGCCAAGCCTAAAGAAATGTGTCCAAACAGAGGGGTATCCAATGAAAGAATATATTTAGATAAAATAGTCTAGGAAGGATGCTGGCAGAGCTGGCTTTAAGCCCAGGGAAAGTCTACAGTTTTCTTTGCAGTATCATTTGAAAAGCATTGGAAGACGTATCTGACTAAAAGTATCAGCTTCTTTCCAAGCTTGTTATTTTGTAGTCATTCTAGGTAGACAGAGAGTCAAAGGAGGATATCAATGAATGGAAATTAGTCAGGAAAGTAACAGATAAAGAAGGTGAAGATGGTATTGCCTAAATTCACTATTTTAGCCTTGGGTGATGAGATTTCACCAGGGCTCCGGACAAAAAAATAGAAGTGTGTATGTCATGGTAGAATTAAAACATCAAGGGTTTTCAGTAAAAATGTTTAAAAGAGCACATTTGTTATTATTAAAGATTAAATAAGCAGTTCTTCCATGAAACCTAAAAAGAGATTTTTGTTTATATTAATAAGAGGCTGGTCATGCCTGACCTTTTTCCCCAGTTCATTGATGTGCCATGTCCTCTCCTGAGCAATCTCTTACGTCCTTTTGCAGAAATTACCATCTACATGCACTGAGTTTTGATTCTTCATCTCCAGCCACATCACTTCTGAAGATTTAGACACTATATAACTATCAGTTGTCTATTGGTCACAAGAACTAGCATGTATTCCAAATGTACTTCAAACAGGGGGTTCCTCAACAAATGCATCTTCAGCTCCAATTCCACCACTTCAACAATAACACTTACTCTTTCATCTCTCAATTCGAGCTTTACTGAGTATCAAACTTTGATTAACTTTTCTAACTCACCACTTTACTGTGTTGGGAAAGCAAAGTCAGCCATTTGGTAAAAAAGTACATTAATAGATACAATTGGGCTGTAGAGGAGGAAAATACTCTCTGTGAGTCTATGACCCCTGGTTCCGGTAACAACACACACCTCCATCTCTGAGCACTTCCCAGTGTCTGTAAGTCTATGACCCCTAGTTCCGGTAACAACACACACCTCCATCTCTGAGCACTTCCCAGTGTCTGTGAGTCTATGACCCCTAGTTCCGGTAACAACACACACCTCCATCTCTGAGCACTTCCCAGTGTCTGTGAGTCTATGATCCCTAGTTCCGGTAACAACACACACCTCCATCTCTGAGCACTTCCCAGTGTTGGAAGACACTAGTCTATTTAATGACACTAAGAAGAGTAAAATCTGTGTCTAAGGAAACTAATTCAAATTATGCCTATGGTCATCATATAATGGATGAGGCATCCATTAAAGTCTTTGCTCATTTTTAAAGTGTGTTCTTTGGTAACTTGGTTTTTAAGACTTCCTTTTGTATTTTGGATAACAGTCTTTCATGAGATATGTCTTTTGTAAATCTTTTTTCCTGGTATGTTGCTTCTGTTTTTAATCTCTTGGGCATATCTTTAACAGAGAAGAAAATTTAAGTTATAATGAAATCCAGTTCAATTATTAGTTTCATTGATCATGCCATTGATGTTGTATCTAAAAAGTCATCACCAAACTCTAAATTATCTCGATTTTCTTCTATGCTATCCTAGGAGTTTTATAGTTTGGGATTTTATATTTAGTTCTATGATTCATTGTGAGTTGATTTTTGTGAAAAGTTTAAGGTATGCATCTTGATTCACTTTTTTAAAAATGTGGTTGTCCAGTTGTTCTAGCATCATTTATTGTAAAGACTACCTTTTCCCCATTATATTACCTTTGCTCATTTGTCAAAGACTAGCAGACAAAGTATATACTTATGTGAGTCTATTTCTGGGCTCAATATTCTAGATATATAGATGACAAATTCACATATAAAAAGATGCTCCTCATCATATGATCATCAGAGAAATGCAAATTAAAACTATAATGTGATACTATCACATATCTAGTAGAATGGCCCAAATCAAAAACATTGACAACATCAAATCCTGGCAAGAATGTGGAGCAACAAGGAATCTCATTCATTGCTGGTGGGAATGCAAAATGGTACACCCACTTTGGCAAAACAGTTTGGCAGATTCTTACAAAATTAAACATATTCTTACCGTATAATTCACCAACCACATTCTTTGCTATTTACCCAAAGGAGTTGAAGACTTTTGTACACACACACACACACCTGCACGGAAATGCTTATAACTTTATTAATAATTGCCAAAACTTGGAAGTATCCAAGATGTTCTTTAGTAGATGAATGGATTAAAAAACAGTGCTACACATAGACAATGGAATATTATTTAGTGCTAAAAAGAAATGAGCTATCAAGCCACAAAAACACGGGGAAGAAACTTAAGTGCATGTTACTAATTTGAAGAAACTAGTCTGAAAATGTTACATACTATATGATTCCAAGTATATGACATTCTGGAAAAGACAAAACTGTGGAGTAAAAACATGAATGGTTGCCAGGAGTTGGGGGAAGAGGATATGAGTAAGCAGATCACAGTAGTATTTTAGAGCAGTGAAACTACTCTGTATGAAACTATAATGGTAGGTACATGTCATTATACCTTTATCCAAACCCACAGAATGTACAAGGCCAAGAATGAATCATAAGGTAGACTATCCTTTCTGGGTGACAACGATGTATCAATGTATGATTCATCAACTGAAACACATGTACTGCTTGGAGGGGGAGGTTGACAATCAAGGAGGCTACACATGTGTGAGGGTAAGGGATATATGAAAATTCTCTGTACGTAGATTGTAAGTGCAGGGGAAGGATATGTCTGCCTTATGGTTTATATTCTGCTCCAGATGTTGTGAGTTGCTTTTGCCACCAAAGAATTTCTGACAATAAAAACAAATTCTGAAGCTCTTTAAGAAGAGATCTCATGATATTTCTTTATTTCAGGATATTCTGTCCTAAATCAACATTTTTTCTCTATGCTCATGATACGCACTGACCAAATAGAAAACATACCTTTATATTATCTATTCCCCTTGCCACTTTGAGTTCTCAGAGGGTTCCAGTCTCATACACACACAATACACATTGCACCAATTTAATGAATTATTTTATAGTTTGATTCTTTGGGTTCAAGGAGCAAGAATCCAACTCTAAACACTTAGGCAAATTGGAAATTTGAAAGGATAAAACTGGAGCATCATAAATATCCATGGTTTCCCCTGGACCCTATTTCTTGGGAGACACGATTTTCCAGTACTCACTCTGTTTCTTATTCCTGCTTCTCTCTGACTCCAAATCATCTTCTATTCTATGAGAAGAAACAAAGACTTCTTTTGTTACACTTATAGTGACATCAGCAATTGTAAAGCCATGGAAAAAAGACAGGAGATATGTCATATATTAGAACACATATGTCATATATCAAAAGAAGGGCAGTGACTTAGGTTCTCCACCCTGGAATAAGCAGAATGTAGGGGGACGCCTGTCTGAACACTGAGACAAAGCTAGGTTTGTAAGAAAGTCAGAAATCAAGATCGGCTAAGAGTATCAAGCAAATAAAGTGGAGTGAAGACAGTGGTCATATAGAAATTGTTATTTGAAGGTCTTTGAACCCTGGCATGACTCAAGACTACCTGAACTTATAAGACTTTCATGGAGAAGGAGAAGCATGGGTCAGAGAGAGTCAACCTTTCTCTTAAAGGAACTATGTTCTTGGGGTATAAAAATGTAAGCCAGAATTTCCAGGGGAAAAGACAAACTAAAGCAGGCAGGCAGTGTTTTGTGGAAGCTATAAAATGAGCTCCAAGTTCTGTGATGGGATGACTGGGAGAATGATACCTTTCCACCAACAGTAGGAAAAGTAAACACAGAAGACAGCCGTTTCACTCTATTGCGGAAAAAGTAGAATGCATGTCCTGGGTGAATGCATTTGTTCCTGTGAATGATAGTTTGACTCTTTCCGTGTCTTCTGCCTCTAGTTTGCAAACTTTCAGGGACCACTGGTTCTTCCAAAGATTCTCCCTGTGAGACACAGCAAAACTGCCTCATTGTGATGGTCCATAATTGTGCTTGTTTCATGAAAATAAGTTAATACAACCAAATAAGTAAACCTGCATCTTTGATTTGTCTATCCCAATAAAGAAATTGAGCTTACAAAATACTAACTATACCAGTGGAAAAGATAGAAATTATTTAAAAAATTTGATCAAGATTAATTTCTAGAAATATTTTTAGTACTAAAAGTCATTATTTTATTTTCCTCCTGCCCAGACACTTTCTTTTTTCATTTATTTATTTATTTATTCATCTATACATGCAATAAACATGTATTCAATGCATCTGATGTGCAGGGCATTGGGCTAGGTAGTGTGTCTTATTTTTTATCAACCTCTGGATCCCAATTCAGGTTATACTTTTATTAGAAATAGATCACTTCTATATCACAGAAGATTGCTGAAAGGTTAATTTGCCCTTCAACAAACCAACAGCAAAATTCTCATTTTTGCTACATTATTGAAATGGCCACATCATTCAGTGGAGATTGCGTTGCAAGGTTATGAATCTGACATCACAATACAGTAGATTTAACAACAAGCTTAAATAATACCAGGGAAGGAGGAAAAAAGCTGGGTAAAAGAATGGTATTTCTGATAAACAAGTTTTTCAGATGCTTGATTCTGATATTTCTAGTGCAACAAGACAAAAGATTGGTATGAGTTTTCTCTGCAAAATGATAGACCACAAGAAATACATTTTCATGGGTCACATTCATTTTTGAACAAAATTTCTTCTCATTCTCTCAAACTGGTATTCACTGTATTTCAGGCTATAAAGGGATTTTCATCTGCTTTGTCTTCTTGGCTTTTCCTGCTGTTTTTAAATTAAAGTTTAAAGAATTAAATAAACCAGGGATGCCAGGGTTACACCAGAGAAAAGATCAGGCTGCCAAAACCACTGAGATGCAATGGGTTATAGGCTGATTTGGGAATTATCTTTCACAATATTTTTTTGCCCAGTTTAAAGCCTAAACCTTAATGTATCTAAAAACTCGGCAGATTATAGAGATCAGAGTTCCAGGTCAATCTCACGAAGTAAAATTATCTGGGAAAAGATGTGCTTTAATAGCATTTTAAGACTATTTTGTGTATCATCCCTGTCAATTTTGGCTATTTGTGAATAACAAAATTTCCAGTTTTTCATAAAGTTTCATAATATTTAAATCCAATTAAAATGGCAGCTTTAGGAATTTAATCTAGTGCATTTATATATATAAAACTAAAATTCATGAAACGTAATGTAGTGAGGGATATGGTTTTACTAAGTTGAATGTTCTGTTCAGCTGAAAAAACATTACAAATAGCCCATGGACAGAATTCAATGGAAGATGGGAGCGATCAGATATGAAGACAGGCAGCATCTCCCCAGGCTGGGACAGCAGCAGGGCATAGCCACCCTGATCCCTATGCCTGGGCCCTGCAGGCCCCTGCTTTGCCCCCTTTCCGACCTGCTAACCCTGTCTGAAGTCTGAAGGAGGTGGAGTTACAGGAAGATGTTTATGGAGATGGATTCTGGGCTGCTGCAGCCTCTGCAGGCCTTAATGAAGAGCAGAAATCTACCTTTGCCAGTTGCATGAATCATCTGGCTGTCCTGTGCCTTGGCAGTGACCCAGCACTGTGGCTATGTGGGGCCAGGGCAGGCGTGTTGTGGGGAAGTCTACAGCCAGCACATAGGGAAACTTGCTCAGTGGGAGAGGGTAGGAGGAGGATAAGAAATGAGAGAAGCTGATCAAAATAAACATTCTTGCTGCTGCCGTTTCCCACCCACAAAACCCCCAAAGTGGCCCAGTTAGTCCTTGGTTGTTCCAATTAGCAACCCCATGATCACTTGCTTGTACTTTTCAGAGAGTGAGGTCAGATCTTCTGTGAATTCCCCCATCCCGCTTATTTTGAACCTCAGAAGCCAACTGGTGACCATGGACAAGTCTCTTTTCCTCTCTTGGCCTCAGTTTCCCTAGGTGCAAGGAAAATTGACTGGACTTAGTGTTCTCCAATCCCTGAGATTCTTGTTCACCTGTTTCTATGGCCCCCTCTTTGGCCTATTCTTTTTGGTTGCTTGGGTGACCTCCTGTTTCAACCATTCCATGGCTACTTATTTCCCACAGAACAATTCTGAAGTTTCTGGATGTGCTGCTCTAGGCATTTCTAACCCCTTCAGCCTCAACTTTCACCATGTTATGTTCCCTCAGCCCCCCACTCATTACAGCTGGTGCAATTTTAACATGAAGAATGAAGACTCTATCTAGCTGGCATCCATGTGTTGAAGACAATATTCATGCTGACATGCTGACATCCAAGTCTTTTGCCTTCTTTGTTAGACTTGTATTTTTGGGAAGGCAGGTCTGGGCCTGGTCCCCTCTATGTCCCTGACAGAGAGAAGAGAAGTGACAGGAAAACAGACACTTCTATAAACATGGATTTTCTTCAAACACTTTATCCAATGATAATGATTCCTACAAAGCTGAAAAACATTTCCTGCCCCAATTAAGGAGGGTCTGAGCAAGAGTTCAAAATCCTTCAAGCTACTGTGAGCTCTGGTCTTGAAGAAATAATGTTAAAAAGCAAAGGCAAACAAACATTATTAGTGAAGTCCAAAGCCACTGTGGAAAGAATCCCTTCTCCCTTTAACTCCCACTATGTTTTTAGAGATGTGCTACAACAGGACTGCTGTAGATTGACTGTTCAAATTCACATGTTGCAATCCTAACCCCCAAGGTGATAGTAATTAGCGGGTGAGGACTCTGGGAAGTCATTAGATCATGAGGACTCTGCCTTCATGATAGGGATTAGTACCCTTATGAGAGAGGTTCCAGAGAGAGAGCTAGCGCCTTCTGCCACGTGAAGACACAGCAAAAAGACATTATATGTGAATCAGAAAGCAGGCCCTCAGCAGACACCAAACTTGGATTTCTACACTTTCAAAAATAAATTTCTGTTGTTTGTAAGCCACTCAGTTTATAGCATTTTGTTATCACAGTCCAAACAAAGTAAGACAAAGAGGATCAATGAGATAACTTCTTATATGAGTATATGCAGATTTTTTAATCTCCTAGTTTATCTTAAAGAAGTAACTTCTAGAACTTTGATTTTCTCTCACTTTTCCCTGTATTTAAATTAAAAGAGCTACACAAGTATACATGTTTTAAATAAAAACGTGTGAAGTGTTAAAAAGTTGCAGTTCCACAAGCCAATTGCAACTATTTCCATTTTAGGCACATTATTTTCTGTATTTGTCCATGCCTTTTATTGCTATAAGGGTAATGTACAGCATGTGATTATATTCCAAAAACCACTTAATAGATTATTTTGAAATGAGAGAAAAAACATTATAATACGTTTTAAAGGCTACATATTATATGGCAATTTCACAAATAGTTTTTGAAACATTAGAAAGTATCAGTTTTAGTAAAAGCTCTTCAGTTGAACAGACATTTTGACTTATTTCAACACAAAATTTACTTTCAAATTAATTAATATATTTAAGCCTATTATATTTTTATAGGTTTAAAGGACTCCTTATTTGTTTTTGGCATTATATTGTGAAAAGCTTATTTTCATTCTACATAAATCAGAATAATATCCTATTTATGTAAAGATTTATAATTATAGACTGCTTTTGCATGTATTATATCAATGAAAAGAAAAAATACTATGAGTTAGGAAGAAAATGCATTATTGTTCCCACTGTATACATGAAAAAGCTGAAGATCAGAGAGGTTAAGACATTTTCTCTAATTGTCAGCATGTACCCTTTTGCTCTCAGTTCTGGCTTCTGATAATTCCAGTAGAATGGGAATCGTTACACTTGACAGCCCATTACAAGAACATAGAAAGTATGGAGATCTTTACATACCAAACTCTGATCAATGGTTTCATTCAGGAAGTTATTTGGGACTTGGGATGAAAAGAAGAGTGAGCTGTCTATTTTTATTTTATTCCTACTGTTCTGTCAGCATCTTTTCAATAAATACTGCTCTTTACATAAAAGAGTATTTAATTAAACTAATGTTTACTTACAGAAACCACCAAAATAGCAGAGACCACTCTATCTACTGTCATCATAAACTTTGCTTTTCAGTGTATTTTCGGTCATTGGTGATGTTTCTAAAACAATACCATTATGTTTTATGGAACACTTTTTACTAGAGTGCTCATAATTCAGCTAATAATAATTTATTGCGCACTAACAATGCATACAAAAATGTTCTAGGTACCACTGAAGGCCACAGTGAGTTTATATATTTTTAACAGCTCTCAGAACTTCACATATAATAATAAGATTTTAACACATGGCATGACTATACGACATGACTAACCAAATGAAAGTGCACTGACATCTCAGCATTATCCCATTGATTTTCTGGGAATGGCCACATAGGAATTAAATTCCTGTCAGATTCAACATTATCTTAGAGCAACTCTTTCTATCTTGGGGATAGAAAAATAAAACCAAGATTATTAACGTTTATGGGCATTTTTACTTAATACTTATTGGACTTATAAAGAATAAAACATATTCACCTTCTCTTGTACTTCTGTAATATCATATAAACACTCATGCATTTTGAAAAGTTTAGATTTATAAAATTGTTTTAATCAAAATGATGTATCTCTGTGTGTTGTGTGTATGTGTGCGTGTGTGTGTGTGTGTTTTTGTGTGTTTGTGAGACAGAGTCTTGCTCTGTCGCCCAGGCTGGAGTGCAGTGGCGCGATCTCGGCTTACTGCAAACTCCGCCTCCCGGGTTCACGCCATTCTCCTGCCTCAGCCTCCTGAGTAGCTGGGACTACAGGTGCCCACCACCACGCCCAGCTAATTTTTTTTTTTTTTTTTTTTTTTTGTAGTTTTAGTAGAGACGGGGTTTCACCTTGTTAGCCAGGATGGTCTCTATGTCTTGACCTCATGATCCACCCACCTCAGCCTCCCAAAGTGCTGGAATTACAGGCGTGAGCCACCACGCCCGGTGATGTATCTGTGTTTTAATAGGCACATGAAGCACATATTGAGAGGTAAGCAAGTTTTGTTTTATTTCCTCTCGCTCTATTCCTTTTGTTCTTTATTCCTTATCTTGACATGGTATTGCATTAAAAAAAAATCTCAGATCCAAGAAGGTACTTAGAGGCCTAATTTCCTCATTTCACAGATGAGGAAACTGAGGGTTAGAGCGGTTATTTGATACCATGGATTGTATGAGGATGTTTCAACACTAATCACCATTGCTCTTTTTGTGTCTGTTTACCAAGAACTAAACATACTGTTTCAGGTGCAGACAAGGAATTTTAGAGTTGAAAGTGTCATATAATTTTTAAATAAGGCAGTCTAAACACAAATCAAGTTTTGTGGGAGCTGCATCACTGTCACATATATTCAATTTTTAATTTGAGAGAATATTTTAGTCTATTCATATGTGTTGTGTTTAACCTAAGTAGCCCTGACTCTGTTTATGTGTACAAGTGAACATAAGTTTGTATGTGAGAGTGAACATACAAAATGGTTGTGCTTTAAGCCT
Source organism: Macaca fascicularis (assembly GCF_037993035.2). Classification (NCBI taxonomy): domain Eukaryota; kingdom Metazoa; phylum Chordata; class Mammalia; order Primates; family Cercopithecidae; genus Macaca; species Macaca fascicularis. Next base: position 45,194,290 of record NC_088375.1, read on the forward strand.
GATTGCAGTTGAGTTCAGAAAATCCTTATAAAAAGCACTGTGCTATGTATCAGAGATACAAAAATAGATAGGACATGACTGATTACTGCCCTCTACATATGTATAACTTAGTGTTGGAGCCATACGTAAAATAATTTAATATATATGTTGAATACTGTAATAGCTGTAACAAGCGAATCCATTTTAGTCTGAAGCAATTTTTGACGGTGGTCAATTTATAACCCTTAAAAAATGATTTGATACACATGTGGGCTCTTGATAGCTGAATAAGAGTCCAGGGCTGAAGAAAGCGAAGGGCCAAAGGAGTCATGTAAACACGATTCACACAGTTCAATAGGCGCACATTGCTTGATGTTTGTGGCAAGCTACATGGAGTTCTGTATTGACAGAGTGTGAAGTTTGATTCAGAAAATAATAAGGGAATAAAATTAATGAACAAGGGAATAAAGTGGACTAGAGAATCTGGACTTTTTTCTTTAGGCAGTGGCAGCCACTGAAATGTTTGAAGCAAGAGAGTAAAGATGATCGATGTTCATTTTACATCCCGTTGTTAGAAGTTGGGAGAATGGGTTTGAGGGTATATGAGTAACAGAACAGGAAATCAATGAAGATTTTGCCTCATTCCAAGAAATAGAGAGTAGGGAAAGGAAGTGAAACAGTTTTAGTAGACATGTAGGAACGGGAGGACCAATATATAGTTAGTTGGTAAAATCAGCAGGATTTGCTGATTATTAGCAAGAGTATGGGAAGTATCAAGGCCCACCATAGGGTTTCTAATTGAACAAATCATGATGACAACATGAAATATGGACTAGAGGAATATGTGGCAAAGCAAGGATGATGAGCTTGTGAAGAGTTTAAAACAGATGTAAAGCTTAGAAGTACGACTTGAGTAACATCAGCATATATAAGAGCTGAAACTCCTGGGAAAGTTTGTAGAAGGAGAACAAAGAAGGGATTTTAAAATAAGTACCTTGTAAAACACTAACACTGAAGGGCAGAAAAAGAGGACGTAACTAAGAAGCAAAATGTGCACTCGTCACTGAAATAGGAGAGAAGGCATCAGTGGGCAGTTTTAAGAAGTAACCTCCAGTGGCAAATGCAGCAGAGGGGCCTAACGAGACGGGGGTGTTTTCGCTTAGGCTTTTATAAAATTTGTACATTATTCTAAACTATCAGTATGGTTTGTGTTTCTTATTCTCTGATGAACACATCGCATGAATTCACTAAGAAATTCTTCACTGATGAAAATACGTAGCCAGGCGAGCCTGAGGAGAGTGACTGAAGCTGACCTTCCACACCCACCAGCCACATGTTGTTATTGAACACTTGGAGGGCACTTAGTCCATTTTGAGATGGGCTATCAATAGAAAACACATACTGGATTTCAGAGGCATTGTCTGAAAATGTGAAATAGCTCATTAATAATTTTTATATTAATTACAAGTTGAGATCATAATATGTTGAATATACTGAGTTACATTAAATATGTTATTAAATTGAACTTCACTTGTTTGCTTTTACTTTTCTTAATGTGGCCACTAGAAAATGTAAAATTACTCATGTGGCTTGCATTTGTGGCTGGCATTTCTATTAGATGGTGGTAGTCCAAGCTGCGCTTACTTCCCTTTGCTTATATTTTTCACAAAATCCAGGGTAGATCTGTTTACCTGGTGACTCTTACATACCCACTGAATCCCAGCTCAGAAGCTATAGTTTTCTTTTTTCTTTGGAGACAGAGTCTCGTTCTGTCACACAGGCTAGAGTGCAGTGGTGCGATCTCAGCTCACTGCAACTTTCGCCTCTTGGGTTCCAGTGATTCTCCTGCGTCAGCCTCCTGAAGAGCTGGCATTACAGGTGTGTGCCACCATGCCCAGCTAATTTCTGTATTTTTAGTAGAGATGGGAGTTTCACCATGTTGGCCAGGATGGTCTTGAACTCCTGACCTCTGGTGATCCACCCGTCTCAGCCTCCCAAAGTGCTGGGATTATCACGCCTGGCCAGAGGCTATAGTTTTTTTTGCTAACTTCAACAGCCTTGATTCAGAGTGATCCTCTGCTTTCCCAAATGCCTCTGATAAACTGATAATTAGAACATGAGACACATGAGATATTTTGTTCTCTGTTGTTCTCTTCAGAACATCTTTTTTTGTAAATAATATAGTTTATTTTTATTTTCTAATTATTTTAATTTGTTATATTTTAGTTCTTGTTCTAGGCTACCTACAAACATAGATAAGTATTTTTATCTATAATAATACAAATACCTTAATAATAGATCCATAGGTTGAAATGATAGGATCTGGTAAAGGTAACCTATTTCTGACTATCAGTGCTAAAAGAAATCTAGGGCAGAACCAACTTTCTAGTTAGTTCCATACTTTAGTCATGCCCTGACTTGTGACATTCTAATGTTGAACAGTATTATCATCATTAGTTGTTCAAACATGGAATATGTTTTTAAGCTGTACAATATTTAATAACATTAACTAGATTGAATGTTTGAAATGTTCACCTAATTAGTTTCATAGATCCTAAACATATATTAAATCAGCAGAAAAACATACTGTTTTTATCATACACTTGGAGTATTTCTATCTGTGTGTTTGGAATACAAATGTATAATTTTCCTGTAAAAAACACCATGTATTCCAAAAATTTTGTACACAATGTATTTCACTGTCAGAGTCAAACTAACATGAATTTAATTATTGCTTTCAAATTATACTCAATCGTTTATTCAACATTTGCTATTTGTCAATACATTATTCAGTATTTCTTTCACTAGGAAGACATTTCATTACTATAAATTAGTACTAATCATAAAATAATTACTCAAGAAAAAGCTATGCCAGGTGAAAGAATTAGCTGGTCCTTACTAGCCACTGCGATAATCTATTAAACATACATTTATGTATACTAGTCAAGAATTAAATTTCAATTAAAAAAATCATAGCTTGTTTTTGGTTCAAATTTAAACCTGATCAAAATAATAAAAAGAGTATATTTTTATTCTAAAGCTTGTTAGTAGCCAAAATTATTTCATCTGTCTACCTACTTATCATCTATCTACTTGATATTAAAATGAACTGACTCAGATTCATGTTGGCTAAACTATTTTTATTTGCACAGCTACTCTTTTCTACAAGTAAAAATCTTTCATTATTTTCTCCCATTCTGTCTTCTATATACCTCTCTCCATATTTACTCACAAATAAAGTAAAACTTCAATGTACATATATTACTCAGTTTATGCTATGTTTCCTCTTCATATGTAATTCACATGTGAAGGATCGCATCTAAATATAACAAAAAGTATGTTCTTTGTTTGTGCTTTGTGTGTGCCACCATCCAGTTCCCCCATCCACCTGTGCACTATGAAATGTGCCCAGGAATAATGGCGGGTGCTTGGTACAACCTTGGTGTAGAGATGAGCTGGTGCCCCTACCTTGAGTTTTCTTGATCCAGCCCTTGTAGACTCCAAGAGTCTAGGAGAAAACTCACCTGTCACTTGACCCCATCAGTCAGCATAGTTAGAATTTCAGTCAAATACCTTTGATGTCATACAGATAAAAACTCAGGATAATTTACTTCTATACAGAAAACATATTGGCAATACAATGTAGTTAAGAACATTAGACCAAATAAACCAAATAAGGTCTAAAGAAATATTAGAAATGAAACAAAGCATTGCAAAACTCTAGCTTCATTCCACATAAAACAACTCTTGAGTTATAGAAATCCTAT